>NC_031788.1:5857547-5992554 GCF_001522545.3 Parus major
TCCCTCATTCCCAGCCCCAATCCCTCATTCCCAGCCCAGCCGCAGCTCACGGGCTCTGCCTCCCTCTCGTGGTCGCTGCGCTCGGGCTCGCCGGGACCTGCGGGGCTCTCACCTTGCCCCTTGCACTGGGGAGATTTGTGGGAACACCTGGTTGTTCCCCTTTTTCCTCTGCTCCCTCTCCCCTTCTCCTGCCTTCCTCTACCTGCAGTAGCTCCTAGTGTTGATTTTTCTGGTGGTGCTCAGCAAGCCCTGTTTGAGGAGTCAACAACCTCTATGAGTGCTCAGTTTGGGATCCTCAGTTTGGGATCAGCCAGACCCTCACTGGGATTTCAGGTTGAGTGATCTGGACATCCTGGGATGGCATCTTTGATTTGGGATCAGGGAGAACAATTTAAGTTACTGCTCTGCTCTTCAGATCCTAAATCTGAGCATGAGAACAGCTCCTGTACTAATACCACCTACAGGCAAGGCTGAGCAGTAGCAAGGATGGACCAATGCCAGAACAAAACCCTGCTGTCTGCCAGGTTTAAGGGCTCTACAGGGTCTGGGTGGCAGAAGAGTGGGGACAGTCCCCCCAGCTTTGCTTTGCAGAATGTGACCTGCAGGTGTCAGAGCCCTGAGAACACTAATGGCCTTGTAGCCCTTACCAGCCTCACCTGCCCCATGCCCACAGGCCCAGGAGCTGTATTTAAGTTCAGCCCAGAGCCTCAGAACTCTTCCTGGCTGTGCTGGGGCAATGCTGGGCTCCAGTACAGCCACAGTGGTGCCTGGCCATGGGTCCTTCTGTCCTGAATTCCACCTGTTGACTGTTCTTCTGGCTCAGTGTCATCCCTGCACCTGGACCTGCTGGTGCTCCTGTACCTGATCCTAGCCCTGATGGTCACACTGACTTCCTGCCTTGGCCTGGGACCTACCCCATCACTGTGATGTTGCCTGTGATGTTGTGATCTGTGCTCTTGGCTGTACCTGGCTGCCACCTCTGGGTCTGTGCTGCTCCCTGTTCTGGCCCAACATCTGGGTTTGGGCATAGACGCAAAGATCTGGCCTGGGCTGGGCTGGAGATGAAGCTGTGGGGCAATGATGGGCTCTTTAACCCTGGTCTGTGAGTGCTGCTGAGAAGATCAGGGACCCCCTTCAGCTCTGGCACTGCTGTGTTACAGCCTGAGCGGGATGGTTTGGGCAGAGCCTGTATCCATGGAAGCACCCAGAGTTAAATTCCTGCTCTGGTAGGGTTTTGAGTGGATGAGATGCCCTCCTTTCCCCAGTACTGAGGACTCCACAGACAGCACCTCCTTACACGAGAGCTGTGTCTCCTGCATCCTGCCAGCCCTGCTCCCACCCCTCTTCCCCCAGTCCCACCCAAATGAGTGTGTGATGAAGGGCTGAGAGCTCAGCTAAAATCCCTGAGGAAGCACAAAGCTGATCCTGTGGATCCCTGGGGTGTGTGGGAATGCACAACCCAACAAAGCAGGCTCCAGAAGGTATTGCCTGGGCACCCTGTGGGGAGGTGAGAAGTGCCATTTAGCTTAACTGGAAGCCCCCAAAGTCCCCTGTACTGTGCTTTTAGCTGGGGAGGTTTGGGGTTTCCTGCCATGGCAGCAGCCTGGGCTGAGGCTGTGATATTAGAAAGAGTCTGAGGGGGGCAATATTATGCTGATCATTTCTATTTCCTGGTGCTCCATCCTATCTGAACTATCTCTAAGAAGGTCAGATTTGGCAAAAGCATTTTCCCTTTCTTTTTGTGCCATTCCAGTGAGGATGGGATGCATGGTGCTGACCTGTGGCACCACAGTTCTGAGAAGTGCTGTCCTCAGCTCCTCTCTGTCCTTCAGTGGCCCCGGTGGCAGCTCTGTTAATCTAATTAATTACCTGCTTACCCTGAGGGCTGCAGAACAGCTCAGCCCTCCACAGTGTGACATGTGCTGTTAAACCCCTGGCATCAGCCTCTCCTGGGGCCAGAGCAGCTTGTCCTGCTGGTCACAGCTGCTGGGGTGCAGACAGCACCCTGGCCAGAGGCTTCCTTTGGGATCCCTGTCACTCTGCTCAGTGACTCCATGACTTCTAGGCAGCACTTGGCCATGGAACATGGTGTGACATCTGATCTAGCTCCTTCGCTGGATGTAGCTGTGAGTTGCCTGTGGGGATGGAGACCTGTTCCTTGTACAGCTCTGGGTAACGGGGGAAGAGCTCGGGGGCACTGTGGGTTTGGGGCTGTGGAGCTTTGCATACGTGAAAAACTGCACAAGCCTTGGCTCCCCTGGGCCTGCCTTGCAGAGATAAAATCAGAGGTGTCAGCGTGTGTCTCTTGGTCCTCATTCAAAAAGTGGACTTGAATAGAGACATGTGTTAGCTGGCCACAGCTGGGCTTGTGCTCAGCCTGGGAGCTGAATTGCCCTGTTCAGTGACCCTTTGCTGGAGCAGGGCATCCTGCTCCTGGTGGAATTCCCTTGAGAGAAGGGAAGGGCTGTGTGGGGGAATGTGTTCTGGATGGGGCCTGGAACACTTCCCTCCACCCTCCCCAAGAGATCCCAGAGCAATAGGCTGTGCTGTGGGCTCAGGGTGCCCAGGGCCAGGCCAGAAGGGCTATTCCAGCTCTGTGGAAGAGGGCAGGGAGGTCAGACTGGAGCACTGGGGTCATGTTCCAGCCACAGCCTGGACACAGCAGTGCTGTTCCTGTGGAGGTTTCAACCTGCAGGTCAGATGAACCTTTTGAAATGGTGTTAAAAAACCCTTAGGAGGAGCTTGTTGTGGCAGACTGGGGTGAATCTGGGTGCAAATCTCATCTCTGTTGGTGAGTGGTGTTAACAAGGAGGGCAGCAACCTCGGCAAACAGGGTGGCAGAGCTGCCTTGCTGAGTCACGGCTCTGCTACACCCAGCCTTGATCAGGGATGTGTTTATTCTTTTAAGGAACACAAAAGAGGAATGTGTCCCCACATCCTGATTGCTGGAAATCAGTCTGAGCTGCACTGAGACCTGCTCAGTGTGGTGTGGGAACCCGCTGGGGTATGCTGGAACATGCCTGGCTCACGTGCTGCTCCCGTCTCTGGGCTTCTCTTTGTGAAAATTGGGGTCAGGACAGGGAGGGACTGATGTGTACCTGGGCTGGAGTCCCCTGGTGTGCAGGCACCAGAAAGGTCCCCTGTCCTGCCTGGTGGGGGTCTCTGGGCTGACCCAGGCAGGAGGGAGAACCTCTTATCATCCTACCAGAAGTAAGACAGTAAGTAAAACAGTTCAAATCCTGCAAGCAGTATCAGGTTCAGTAATTCCCTAGCAACAAAAGCCTTTCCCCAGGGCCTGAGTCATCATTCCTTGTGGTGAAGGTGATCGGTGCACTTGGTCAGGGAAGCCTTGTACCCACACATCCCCTTATCTCCTGGTCTCCTCAGGATGATCTTGGTATAAAAGGGTGTTCTGTCCTTGGCAGAGGTCACATCCCAGTGAGGTTTTTGTCTTAGCTGATGTGGCTTCTTCAGGTTTCTCTCAGCTCCTCTTGACAGCACTGGCACAAGAGGAACAGGGCCACATCTTTCCATAGGGTGGAGGTGGCTCCTTGTGTTTACCCACAAGAGAAATCCAAGGGCAGCCAGAGCCCAGGAGGAGCTGAGCTACCTGCCAAGGTGAACCCTGCTTCCATTTGTGATGATAATGCCCTTGTTCTTGAACTTGAACACTGGATTTAACAGTGACAAAAGCTGACAAAGCAGGTAGAGCAGAGGGCAGGGGCGTGCTCTGCACTGCAGGGACTGTGTGCTCCTGGGATCCAAATTGCTGTGTGAGAGTGGGGCTGCCTTTATCCTTAGACATCCCACAGCTTCCGGGATGGGCATTTCCAGGAGCCTTTCCTGGAGGCATTTCCAGGTCTGAAATGCTGCCAGACTCAGACCACTGCTCTTTCCCACAGCCCAAAGCACTGACTCTGTTTCTCTGCCTTCTCTCTGCTTTATCACTTTCAAAGCTGTGTTTATACCAATCTGGGGGGGTGGCATACTTGTCCAGTGGGGTCTGGAGCAGTCCAACCCCGCCCCAGCTCATTTCAGGTAGCCTTATTGTCCAGGAGATGCTCAGAATAGGTTGAAATACATGATGCTGGCTGCAAATTTGCCCTCTGTGTTACAGCCCTAATCTGGTTAGGGGATCAGTGCAGCAGGCTTGCAGCAGCCCACGTGGCTCTGCCAGTGGCTGCATCCTGGGTTGTGCCCATGCTGGGCATGTCATCAGCTGAGTGTGAATTTCTCTCTGCTGCTTAAAAATGCCCCAAAATGGGAAAATGCAACCTGTTTACAGGGTAGCCTCATCTGTTCCCTGGGGTATGTCTCAGGGGGTTTCTGTTGCAGAGGTTCTTTCTATTTTCAGGCTGGTGTTGTTTTAGGGCTGTGAGGGTTGTGTTTTCCTTGTGAGCAGTGCCAGACAGGAGCCTCCCAGAGGGGTCTGCCCAGTGGTGCTTCTGAAGTGTCATCAGCCCTCCAAGGAGCTGCTTGGTGCCCTCTATGTTTTCTCTGATGCTCTTGGCCCTGCAGTTGCATGAATATCCTTAGGAAAAGCCCAGCACCCATTCCCTGCTGATGGAAAGCTGGGACAAAGTGTGCCCGAGACCAGGGGGTAATAACAGGATCTGCTTCTGCTTTTGGAGGCCAGTGTTGTGTCTGCTTCCAGCTCCTTTGAGAGCAGAGGGGAAATGAAGTCCCTTTGGGGAGCAGGTTGGATCCTCAGCAGGGTTTTTGCCCTTCCCATGGACCACAGAGTCCATGATCCCCAGCAGGAGCCAAATGAGAGACAGCTGAGTTCCCACCAGTGACTCCAGTGATGGCTCACCCAGGGGCAGAGGTTTCCCCTGCCCTGCAGGGAAGCTGCAGAAATTAAATGGGAATTGCTGAGATAAATTAAGGCTTTGTTTCAAAAACAAAAATTTTGCAGAAGCAATGGATGTGAGGGCTGAAAATGTCTCATCTGGCAAAGTTGACCAATACAGCATTATGTCATATTTATACATGACAGTGGCATTTATGCTCACAGAATTAATGAATCTAAACACATTTTCCTCCATTAGCCACTACAAATGGGTTGTAGTGAGATACTGGTATCTCGTTTAAAAAAAACAACAAAAAACCCAACAAACCAAAAAAAAACCCCAAACCAAAATAGAAAAGTGCCTTTTTTAAGATCTAAGCCCAGCATAAACACACTTCTTATTATTTTTGGAAAGCTGTTTGCAGGTGTCAGCAACCCTGACACACAGCTGGTATTAACTTCTGGGGGCAAGAGAAAGGGAACAGGTTTAAATATAGTTCCTGGGAAATAAGCATTGGAACAGCTTCCAAGATCAGTTTTACCTCTACTTTGCTGCCTGGAATTTTCCCTAAAAATACAAAAGATAAACAATTAACCTCAGGGACCAGACACATGTGCAGAGGAGCAGTTGCTTTCCTGAAGGATGGCCCCAGAGCATCCTTGTGCTTGTCCAGACAGGGCCATGTTTGTGCCCCTCTGGTTTCCCAAGTGGGAATTCACTATTAAAAGACAGATTTGCTCTTCTTGAGCCTTCTGGCTGTGGAAATGTGGTGTTCTCATAGGGAACCACAGATTTAATACCAACAGCACAGCAGCTATTGCAACCACCCAATTAAGCCAGTGGTAAAGATGGATAAAGTGGATCAGGGTCAGGTCAATTAAAATCAGCCCAAGCCATGTTTCTAAGGCTCTGCAACACACTTGTGTCCAATGAATGCACTGTGCTGACACTCCTGGAAAGAGCTGAGTCTGCAGCACATGTGTATTTGCTAAGCAGGAAAAAACCTATCAAAAACCCCTTACTGCACCATTCCCAGTCAATGGGGCCAGTTCAGCTCCATTTGCCTCTTTCTGACCTTTGCTATCAACTCTCCTCCTAGCAGAAAATTACCCACAGGCTATTTTTTTTTACCCTGTAATTTCCTCTAATCTCAAAGAAATGCTCTAATTGACCTCTGTCCTCCCAGTGTACATGACACATCGAGCAGGGCTGTGCCCACGAAAGATCCTTGCAAAGCACTATCTATTCACACCGGGGCTATTTATGTTGCAATGGCTTTGAACCAGAAGTCAGACCTCAAATATGTGATGCTGTGAGTCATTATCTAGGCAAAATAGATGTTTTTCAGGTGGCTGATAAAAAAAAGCCCATGACATGCAGGTGAAATGGTCCATGTGAGCCAGAGCTCTCCTTGCCCAAAGGCAGTTTCACAGCCAGTGGCTGATTTGTACCCTGCCTAGACCACTTTGTTTGTGCCCAGACCATCTATGCATGCTCAGAGAGGGGAGGGGTGTGTTTCCCAAATTCAGCACTTTCAAAGCTTTGGGAGCTTGAAACTATTTTAAAATATATGCTGTTTATCCCTGCTGGTTTTCCATAAGCCTGGTTAGTGCTGTTCCATCTCGCAGTCTCCTGGAAGCCCTGTGTGGTGCTGGCCCCATACTTGGCAGCTAATGATTACTTTCCCCTGCCACTCACTATTTTGTAAAGAATATTTTTGCCTGTTAGCTATGGCTAATGTGCTTTGTACAGAATGGATGCAGTCAGGGCATCCCTGAAAGGTTGTATTTAATAAAAGAACATACTGATGAACCTTCCACATCAGCCAAGCCCTGGGCTGTTCCCACAGGCTCCACTGCAGTGCACATACCCAAATAACCTTGGGATTTGAGTTGGAAAACTACTGTTTTCTCACTGCCTACTTGGCTTTGGGGCAGAAATTCCGTGGCTGCTCTCATGGCAAAGCTGGGGAGGAGTGACAAGGGAGGCCGGTGACATTTCCTTGTGGAGCAGTGAGCCTGTAGCACGTCCTGCACTCACCAAGCAGTGCCAGCACCAGCTCACAGCCCTTGCTTTCAGGGCTGCTTGCTCCCCTGGGCTGTTTGCTGTCACCTGCCTGTGACAGCACAGGGTTGCAGGAGCACCCAGCCTTCCCCATCCCCACAAGCAGAGCTCTGCCTAGCTAATCCCCTGCTGCCAGCTTCCACAAACAGTGTCCATCTGGAGTAAACACAGCTGGGGAAGGAGATGAGGAAACTTTATTTTGCAACCATTTGTGGTAGTGTTCACAACTACAGCCCCAAGCGCTTTCTCTGCTTACGCACCAGAGCAAGTAACAATAGTATTTTTCATTGATATAGTGACTTGTCTCCAAGGCTCCCTGCAGACCCGGCCTGTGGTCTGGGCATGGCCTCATGACCTGGGCACGTGAACTCCTGTCATGAAGAACTAAACTGTGGTCCTTGTCTCTGCAGTGATTTTGGAAATACCAGCTACCTGGTCAGTGCCTTCTGGGAAGCTCAGAGCTCATCTCACCCAGGGCTGCATATGGGCCCCAGGGATGTTCCCCAAGGGTCGATCTAGGGAAGGTTCCATTTGGCAAATTTGCCTTCAGCTAGATAGGGACACTAGGTCTGGAGTGACTGAAACTCTGCTCTCCCCAGTATCAGGGAATCCAGGCAGAGAGGAGCACACAGAACTTCTCTGAAAGTCTCTTTTTCTGGAGACACTCAAAAACAACCTGGGCACAACCCTGTGCAACCTACTCTAGGTGAAACTTTATTAGCAGGGAGGCTGGACTAAATGATCTCCAGAGCTCCCATTCTGTGATTGTGGCTTTCTTCACAAATGTGGGCTGCCATGTGCATCACCACGGGAGAGGAAAGCAGGATGCAGAGGAGCAGCATAAAACATGGCCAGGTCACTGAAAATGAGAAATGAAAAGCTGAGTGTGAGTTTGCCCGAGCTGCAAGTAGATGTATGGTGGACCAAAAGCCATCAGACAAAATAAAGTGAGTCACTGAGCAGCAGGTTTGAGAGCAGGAAAGGTTAAAACAAACATTGTTGAATTGGCTTAAGACTGCAATCAAAGCTGGAGACTGCTTTCCTGTTCTTCAGGCCGAGCTGTCGTTTTTTCCTGTTCTATTTTCTGCCAGTGTGATCATTGGAGGAGCAGGTCCACCCGGGCCCTCAGCTCCTGAAGGAAACGCGAGTGGGATTGCAGGAAGGGTCGATTTATACTAAACGTGAGGGAGAAATTCTTTCCTGTGAAAATGGTGAGGGCGGCACAGGTTGCTCAGAGACGCTGTGGCTGCCCCTGGATCCCTGGAAGCGTCCAAGGCCAGGCTGGACGGGGCTTGGAGCACGCTGGGATAGCGGCAGGGCTCCCTGCCCCCGGCAGTGTGGGTGGAATGAGAGGAGCTCTAGCGTTCCCTCACAGCGGAATCAGAGCAGCGTTCCCTCACAGCGGAATCCCGCAGGGTTCCCCCTCAGCGGAATCACCCCAGCGTTCCCTCAGAGCACCCAGCCGCCGAGTGTCTGCTCCGGGCGCGGCGGGCACGGGGCGGGCCGGGCCGGGGCGGGGCTGGCCGAGCGGGGCCGGCCGAGCGGGGCCGTGGGGCGGCGGCGGCAGAGCGGCGGCAGCGGCGGCATGGAGCGGGCACCGAGGATCTTCGGGGGACCCAAGGTGAGCTGGCAGCACTGCCGGAGGCGCAGGGCCGGGAACGGGGCGTGCCCCGGTGTGAGGTGCGGAGCCCCGGGCTGAGGTGCGGAGCCCCGGGCTGAGGTGCGGAGCCCGGGGCTGAGGTGCGGAGCCCGGGGCTGAGGTGCCGAGCCCGGGGCTGAGGTGCCGAGCCCGGGGCTGAGGTGCGGAGCCCGGGGCTGAGGTGCCGCGCTCCGGTCGCGCCCCGGAGCCCAGCGGCCGCAACTCTCCTCACTCCGGGGCTGCAGCCGGCTGGGAACGGGGCACGGGCGGGCCGCTCGCTGGGGATGTGTCCCCCGGGACCGGGGCTCGCTGGGCGCTGCGCTGCCCTGGCCCGGTGCTCCCCGCAGGGACGGGCACGGGCTGTCCCGGGTGTCCCGTACATCGCCGGAGCGATGCGGGTCCAGGATCGTCCCATCGCCCGGCCGGGAACGCGGCTCTGCCGGGCTGGGCATGCACAGGTGGCCTGGCTGGGGAAGGGGCAAGCTCTGAAGGGCCCTGCATCCCAAACACTGTCGTTGGGATGAGTGCTAGCATGCTAAAACAGGCGTTTCCTCATGTGGAATTTTTTTTTATATATATACTTTGTTCTGGGGGTTGGTTTTGTTGATTTTGGGTGCTTTTGGTTGGGTTTTTTTGTGATTTTGTTGTTGGTTTTTTGTTTTTTTTTTTTTTTACATATTGGTTCAGTCATCCCTCAGATACCCATGACACCACTTTGGAGCACTCTGACAGCAGGCACCAGTCTTTCGCTCTCTCCATGCTCTGTATATTACATCTCTAGTAGCATCATACAGTAATGTGTTTATTATCCAGATTGTAAAATAGATGAGGAAGAAGATGAAACAGCTGTGGTTAGCAATAGTCCTGTATCTGATGGAAAGACACTGCCTGTGCTGCAGGATGGCTCAGCTCTCAGGCTGTGGTCTGGGTAAGGTGCTGTACAGGGAGCAGGTCTGCCAGGTTGGGGTCTTGTGGGAAAGTAGGAATCAAGATAGAGGAGACCAAGAAAAGTGATGTGAGAGTTGTGGTGCTGCTCTGGGAAAACATGAGTGGTGGCAACTGCTTGTGGCATTTCCAGAGAAAAAGATTGTCTCCAAAACCGTGAAAGGATTGGGGGGTTTTGCTGCTGTTTGCATCTCTCCCACTTCCAAACTATTTATCTCTCAGTTGAGTATGCACCAGAAAAGTCTCACATACTTGGAAAGGGCAGTGTGCAAAGGTCTGATTGATGTTTCATTCCATCACTGTGGTTCCCTTTCTAGGAAGCTGATCCATGCAATAGCCGGCAAAGCTTGATACCAAAATCCAGAGAGCATTGGCAGCTGCTAATGATTAAAGCCTTTTAAAGTCCACTTCAGTTTTGGGAGATGGTGGTGCTTCATCAGCTCCACTAAGAAAAAAGGCTGTTGGTTCACCCTGGTGATTTTAATCTTTTGGCCAAGAGAAGCAACTGAAGTTCTTCTTTCATGCTTCCACTTTTTCAGTTTGTGTGAGACTGGGATACCAAAGAGAAAGATCTAGGAAAAACTGCAGGGTTTGACTGCTAAGATCAGGCTTCTGTTTTCTGGCTATTGGCAATTATGAGATTGGTTTTCATGACTCAGGCAGTCCCTTTCAGTCCTGTGAACCTGCTAAGTCAGGCTTGGGGAAAAAAAATGGGCCTGAAGTCAGTTAATGAGCCCTATTCATTCCTCTGGATCCTCTGCCATTGGGAATGATCAGTTTTGTGTTTTAGAGATGTTTCTGGTAACTGAAGCAGCTTCAGCCCCAGCTGAATGTGGGGCCAGGGCTGCCTGTGCATTTTTCAGGAACTCGCTGACTCCCAGTGACCACAGTGATGAACAGGGAGCTGTGGGAGGACAACTTTGAACCCTGCTTATCATAGGCCATAAAAGAACAGAAAAGGTTGATGTTCCTTTGATGTCAACCATCACCCTTTCTGTTCCACAACCAGAGCAAAGACTGTGTCCTTGCTCACTGCCCTCTTCTTGTAGGCCAGCCCCAGCTTGGGGGCTTTAGGACATGTGGCTGTCTCCTCCTGCAGCTCCCATGTGCCTTGAGCTGTGTTGTGGAGAGCAGAATGGGAATGGGGGTTTCTGGGGTCAGGCCCACTCTCTCCAGCGGCTGGTGTAGCTCATTTGCAAGATAATCATCAGGTGACATGGGGCAGGTGTTCCTGTGAGGAACACTGTGTGTGGCAGCCTCTCAGAGTGGATGCTGACCCAACCTGGGTACTACCAAAGGTGTCTGTGCTGGCTATACCCAGGGGGTTTGGATGGACCTCCTGCCTCACTCCCTGTAGTACTGCAGACTCTCCCTGCCTTTTGTGAGGATGGGAAGTGATGCTGGATTTGGCTTGTCCACTTTTTGTGCACAGCCTGACCCCTGACTTGGCATGGGTCAGAGCCTGGTGCTGCTGAGACTGCACTGAGCTCAAGCCATACCTTACACAGTGGTACCTTGTGTGCTCAATTCTTTAATAATAGAGTATGGGGATGCTCTTGGATAACCTTCCCAGGTCCACTTGTCAAACATGATGGCAGTAAGAGGTTGTCTTGGTGCTGCACAAAGAGCCAGGACTCTGCCTCTCTGAAGCAGTGCCTTGCTCCAGCCAGGTGTGGGTGCGAGGTCTGTGGTGGCACATGGCCCTGCCACCCCATGGGAACCATCACCTGTGAAGACACACAGCCAGCATCACCTGCTACTGTCACCAGGAGTCTCATACTGGTGTCAGTGGAGGATGAGTAGTTGGTGTCAGGAGGGTGGTACTAAAGGCTGCTCAGCACTGGAGCATCCTCCTCTTCCTCAGCCACCAAACCCATCAGTTATTGTATGGATGTGTAGAAAGCACAAATATTTCCTGCATTGGAGCACTGTGGGACTTGTAGTCTCCCATGTTTCTCTTTTAAAGGCTCACCCTTTAAAGCATGTGACAGATACATCTCTCAAATGCATTTGTGGTGTCCTCAGGTTTGAGGATGATGCTGTGCTATTTCCACTTCACAACTCTCTTGAGCCACTCTCACCTCTTGCTTCTAAATGAGCATTTGAGATCAACTTAAGATGAGGAACATTTTGTTCCTAACAGCACACTTCCATAAAACCAGTCTCTGGGGAATCTAGTTAATTGTTTTTTGCAGTGATTTGCCACGCTTATCTAATAATTGACAAATTACAGCTGTAGCTACCCTGGTTTTCAGCTATTGAGATTATTAGAATGAACCTAAATTATCACCTTTTAAGAGGCTGACAAATAATCCTGGGCAAAGTCACTGTTAAGGGTTTTAAAATGATGCAACTTTATCAGCTGCCTGATTATCTATTAACATCTGCTGGAAACATCACAGTAAAAGGGGTGGACTGGCTTTGGTCATTGTATATATTTTTGAAAAATACCCTAAAACTATCAAACACAGAAAATCCTTCAAGTGCCTTAGCTTGAATGGCTCTTTTTATGCCATGTAATGGGCAAGCTGAGCAGGTAGCTGCTCTGCCATGGTCCACTGATCAAACCATAATAAAGAAATTGTGTTGGGTTGACTGTGGATGAAAATACTTTGAATGTGTGGTTAACTTTTTCCCCTTAATTTCACTAAAATGAAAATAATCAGACTTGATCCTGGAATGGAACATACTTGTTTGAGTACCTTCATTTTGTGTTTGAATTTATTTTTGAAGCTTATTACGTCTCAAAGAAAACATGAAAATATTTTCATAGAAGTCAAGCCAGAGCCCTTAAAACTTCTCCTTTTTAAAAATCTGAACCAACTTGCTGATATCTGCACTAATGAGTCATGTGCCATGGTTGAGCTAAAGTTTTTTTTGCATAAAACTGGAAGTTGTTTGCTCTGATGGCCTTGTTGGGGGCTGTCTGTGCTGAGGACACGCCATTTACAGCCTTTTGAACGTTCTTTGAACCCATCCCTCTGGCTTTCAACAAGTCTAGAGTGAAACTAAAAGTTTTATTGCATTACACTCAGGGTTTTTGGTGCGCTGATGGAAGGTCAGTGGAGGTGCAGGAGGGACTGAAGGGTTCCTGCACAAAGCTGGGCTTGAGGGTCCTCACTGTACCTGGGAGAAGAACAAAGCTCCTTCCTCAGGAAAGCGTTGGAGAGTTCACCTGCCTTCCTGTTCTTCATCAGAACAGGTGGTACCACTTCCAGCTGGGATGTGAGAAAGGAAGTTATCCATCTGGTCTAGTGGGTGGCATCCCTGCCCACAGCAGCAGGGGTTGGAACTAAATGACCTTTAAGCTCCTTTCCAGCCCAAACCTTTCTGTGATTCTATGGTCAGTGGTCCTGGAATGGTTGAAGGCTCCTGTCCAGTGCTGGTGCAGCCTGTGGTGCTGCTCAGATTCTTCACCAAGTGTTGAGATCCCAATATAATATGTGTGCTCATGCTTTCTCTACAAATAAATCTGAGGGTTTGGAGTGGGAGACCACATGCACATGGAGCTGTGTACTAAGGAGGAGAGAGCTGTGGAAGAAGCACTGGGCTTCTGCATTCACCTAATTTCTACTTGCTCAGGCATGTCCCCTGGAACCACAGTTCAGACAAAACTCTTTCATCCTTATCTGGGTACTTTCCTTGGCTAAAGGCAAGGTCGTGTCACCCATTTGTATCTGGAAAAGACTTGTGCTTTGTTTACCCGAAACAAACAAGCAGGAAGAGGGCCGAAATGTAATCTGCAGTGAGCAGCCTCCCACGGACCTGGAAGCCCTCAGGGTTTTCGAGCAAGGTGCCCGAGGCAGATGAGCTGTGCCTCAGCTGATTGCATCCTTATCTGGAGCCCTGTAGGCACACCTTTCCAGCTTCTCCTGAATGTCCTTTGACCATCTAAATAGCATAGATTAGTTCACAGCTGCAGAAAACTCTGCCCTGAAGCACTGGTCTGGAGGAAATCCAAAACTTTTTGGGTTGAACAGCATTGCACAAGGGTTTCTTAGCACTTGGTTTAAGTGTCCAGACCCAAAAAAAGGGCTGGCATGGGACAAAGAGCCTGTTGCTGATATTGGAGAGGAACTTGCTGCTTTACAAGCATCTCCCCTGCAGAAGTGGCAGGTGACGTACATAGATGAAGGATGTCACAGAATCTGCTTTCTCATTGATGGAAATGTCATGTTGGGGTGTTCTTGCAGGAAACTCTTGAGAAGTGTTTGCGGGAGAAGATCTCAATAGGTTCAGGTTGCTTTGTTTTTTAAATCCAATGTGAGCAAATTTCAAGCCTGTTTCTCCACCAGAAAGTCATAAGGGCTGTTGAATACCTCAAGGAATGGATCTTGCATGGTTTTAAAATAGGAATTGGAGCTCAAGAGTAGAAAACATGCCAGGCGTCCACATCTGGCAATGCAAACCATGTTTGTATCCTCCTATTTTATTTGCTGCTTTGCAGGACATTTAGTCCTCATAAGCAGGATTGCATAACTCAAGGAGGGGGGAAAGATCAGGTTTTGCCCTTTTTCAATCTTCCTCTCTGTAGATTCAGATTGTATCTTAAGGGCAGGAGAAGTGGCAGGGATATGTTTTTACAGTCTGCTATCAGTGGCGTCTGTGGGCATATTCATGAGCCCTGGGCCAGCTGATTGCCACCAGAAGTTTGATCTATCCTGAGCCTGCCCCACTTGCGTTTTGTGTGCCACCAGTGTTCCAGTGGCAGCTTCATGGCCATCATGTGGAGATAGCCTGAGCCCCAGCACTGTCCCTGCCGTGCTTTTTGCAGCAGAAGTGGCAAATGAAAGCCCTGGCAGTGAGTCAGGTGCCTCTGCCTGCAGGGCAGGTGTGCAGGGCTGTGTGTTGGGGGTGGGTGTGAGCTTGTGGGCATCAGTGCAAGCCCCAGAGATGGGCACTGCCAGCCCTGTGCCAGGAGCTCACCTCTTGGACACTTACAGGCACCACTTACTCAATTTTCTCCCAGCTCCTTGTAGTTATTGTTTGATACATACCCTGACGCCAGAGGGTTTGTGGGTTTTAATTAGTAACCATGGGTAGTTTAGTTATCCATGCAAATATCCAGTCCTCTCAATCCTACTCCAGTCTTACCCTTGGCACCCTGCAGCTATCATCTGTGCAGGAAAATGCATAGATGTTATAACTAAATGTCCACGATGTTATAATTAAAAAGAACTTTGTGTATTAAGTTTCTAATCTACAGTTTCATTTAAAAATACAATAAAATCAAATATGTATTTTGTAAGCTATTCTGTTACTTAAAAGAAAACAGTTCTGGAAAGATGGATATCTAGCTGAAACATTTTACAGCTAATGTTTTCCTTCCCAGTTCGACTTCCAAATCATATTTGTCATGTTCCTCCAAAATCCCCAGCTGGCTAATGGAAAAAACCTGCTTTTGCTTTTCTGTGTCTCCTTATCCAAAATCCAATGTTTCAGCAATAATGGGGAAATAGGGCTTTAGAGTGAAAAGACCTGAGTTACCTCAGTCCCATTTTTAATGAGTAAAAAATTAAGTGTTTTATTTTTAAACCTTGTTATTTCTATGGGGCAACTTGTTATAAGTTTTTACAGCACCTTTGTGCTGTGGGACTGACCCCTTGTGCAGGATTAGAGAGCCTGTAAGCCTTGATAATACCATGTAATTAACAACCCATCAGGAGCTGATTCTTGGAAGTGAAGTCAAAGTTTTTGTGTAATGACTCTTAGCAAATTAATTAGTGTTAGCTGCCTGTGATTTCAAGGAGGAAGCAAGCTGGAAAGTGAAGGTGTTTACTTTTTTCACTCTTCCTGCACTTTAAATAAGTATAGGGCAGTTCCTAAAAATTACTGGAAACAGGATAAATTCCTAAAGATTCATTAAATGTGTGAGCTGCAGAAGCCATAACAAAATATTTAGACAATACTTAGATATTGAAAAATAAACTCTATAAAGATTATATTTTAAAAATGTGTATGTACCTCCTGGTTGTGACTTTGTCTCTGTATTGGCTACATTTATACCCATGTGAGCACCAGTTACTTCTCTCTGAATTTATTGTTGCAGCTCAAGAGTACCTGACCCATTTCTCTTATTGCAGGTAGAGCTTCACGTCCACCTGGATGGAGCCATCAGACCAGAGACCATCTTGTACTTTGGCAAGTGAGTTGTGGGAGGAAGGAAGCTCTTGGGATCTGCAGTTCAAAGGCATCCTCCCTTCTGCTTCTGCAGATCTGGGGCAGGGGAGTTCCTGCCGGCAGCAAACCTGGCTGGTGCTGGTTCTGTCCCTGCCCAGACCTGACTGCACAGTGTGAGGACACTGAGCACACCCCAAAAGACACTGGGGCTTCCCATGTAGCAGGAATGTGACTGAGGTGGTTGTGGGTTTGTGGGCAAGCTCAGAGGAGCCACTATGAGAAAAGTCCAGAGGATGTCTCATAAAGAACTGCTTGCCTTTGAAGTGTACCCAGGACACAGCAGAGGTGCTGTATTCTCCTTTCTTTTTCCACATTCCTAATCGCAAAACCAAGTGGAATGACAGCAGGCTGGGAGTGTTGTCTTGGTGGTGGTGCTGTTCCACAGTTTGGGAGGAAAAACCAGCTTGGGTGCCCTTGCCTGCCCTGCTGCCACGTGCGTTTGAATCCCAGGCTGTCTGCCTGGTGGCAGCAGTCAAGGAGTCACGCTGGTGTGAGGGTGACCCAGGGAAGCACTTGGCAGTGACTTAGAGAGAGGTTGTTTCCTTGACAGAGCCCACGTGCATCTTCCTTCAGTGTAGATTTTGTGGGAAGCACGGGGTGAATGGTTAACCTGTGCAAGGGCCTGGCTCCACATTTGTAAGCAAAATAAACAAGTTTTCTTCCAGCTGTCACTGATACCCTCACATCAAGAAGATGGCAAGAGTAAGGATTTTGGGAAACAGCTCTTAGGCACAGCTCTGATATTTTTGGGGAGGAAGTCAGTTCTGAGGAGTATGAGAAGTGGTTCTAGCATCTTGTGAGCCCAGCAGATTCCAAGGCAGTGCAGTCCTAGGGAGAAATATTCTTTCTGAAGTAGCTTTTTCTGCAGGGCCTGGCCATACTTTTTGCTGTGTAGTTAGAGAAAGAAGGGTGGTCAGGGCTGTCTATCCCATTTTTTGCTGTATGCTGTCATGGTGAGCTCACTCAGGGTTCCTGCTGGTGAGCTGCAGGGCTGGAATACAGGTCCATATGAACAGAAGAAGTTGGTGCTGACTCCCTGGGGCTCTTCTGGGCCCCACTGCCTGCAAAGAGAAAATGCCAGTGTAGTCCCCTAGGAGATTATAGGAGCCCTGAAACCCAGGAGGGACTGACTGTCTGGGGATCCTGTGCCAGGATCCTTGCTTAGGGCAGAAACCTTCATTGCCTGAGTGTGTGCTGAATTCCCTCTTATTTTTAAACAGTCCTGGCATCCCCCTGAGCTGCCAGCCCTCGGGTGAGCAAGGCTGTGCTATTCATGGGCTCTAAAACTTGCACTCACACACAATCCAGTGGGGCAGTGCAGAAGGCTATAGGGGACTGACTGCCTTAATAATCTCACCCTGGGCACAGAAAGCTGTTTGTGGTCTATTTTTAAAGGTAAAGAGCTGGAAATAATTTTGCTAGGTGGTGTTTGACCATGTACACAGAACTCTAAGCTACTGGGATGCACAAGCCCCCTTGGGCAGTGCACTGCTGAGCTCAGCTGTTCCTATAAACTTTGTCTCCAATTCTATCAGGTCTGGGTCAGTCTTTGCATCATTCCTGCTCAGCTAAAGGGCTCAGAGGTGTGACAGACCCCTCATGGGGACGAGGTGTCCCCAGGAGACACCCTTTCTGTGGTGTGATGGTGGGCATGGTGCTGCCCATGGCTGGAGGGAGTCTAGGAAGGACACCAAGGTGGCAGTGAGGACAAATATGATCCCATCTGGACACTTTGCTTCAAGAAGAATCCCACCTACAAGGAGGGTTGGATGGGGCAGCAGTAGCTCCAGAAGCCAGGCTGGCATGATCCACCAGATCTCCTCATGCAGAGGCGTGATTTCAGTGTGGATCATCCCAAAGCACTGCCACTGATACCTGCATGAAGGCACTGCCTCAGGAAGGACATGAAAGAGGTCAGGGAGGTGGCTTTGCTGTAGGAAACTTTCCTGGGGCAGGTGGAGGAAGGTGCAGGTCAGTTCCTGGAGCAGAGACTGATGTTGTCAGTGCCATGGAAAGGGCAAGGCAGGGAGGAAAACCGATGCCTTGGCAGCGATGACTGTTCCCTGCTGAGTGCCAGCAACTTAATCTGTGCAGATTGGATGTGAGGCCTGAGTGTGGGGCTGGTTTCCTTCCTGGCTGAGTGGGAAAGGAGCAATGTTTACCAAGCCCAGGAGCTGGGTCCTTTGGACTGTGTCCCTGCATGGCTCATTGGGATGGCATTGCAGCACTAAAGCTGTCTGTGGTGTTTTGTCTCTATTAGCAGAATTCTTCTATTAATCAGCTGTAATTCATTGTGGCAGGAAAGAGGATTAAAAACAAATGTCTGGTTATCATTCCAAATTTGTTTTGGCTTGTGCAGGGTACCAGAGGGTGGGGGGATGGCAAAGCCTGCCCGGGAAGCTGCAGCACCCTTGGCTGGCAGCCTCCTTGATCAGAGCTGTGGCCACACCAGGAACACCTTCACCAACTCAGTATTCCAGCTGCTCCAGGGAAAAATGGCCTCTTCCCTCTTAGAAGCATTTATGTGGGCATTAGTGAGTCTGTCCCTTCAGTGAGAGCAGTTGTTGCTGTTTGTTCCTGTGTGGGAGGTGTTCCTGTCACAGAAGATGCCACCAGGATGCTGGGCTCAGGAAGCAGGAGTTGCTGGCACTAAACCCATGAGCCACGACACTTCTGCCTGTGTGATCCCAGGCCCTGGAGCGTCTCCTTGATTTTTCAGTCCTTTGAGCCTGCATAAGTGGTAATTAACGTTTCTTAAGAATTTTGGCAATTCTGCTGCTAGGTCTAGGATGTGCCAAGAAATAATCCAGAGCCCCTTTAGATGAACTCCTTCTTAAGCTTCAAATGTGCCCTGGCTGTGTTCCTGCTGGGTCAGCCTGGGCTTGTATTTTGGTTTGTTTGTGCTTTGCCTGTGTTTTGGATCACCTTCCTCTCTGCTGAGATTCAGGGCTCTGTCCATGAGGAGGTTTTGGAAGGACAGTGTGTGCTGTATCTTCCCTGTGAGGAAATGGTGGTTGATGCTGCCAGCTTTGGATACAACTGATGTATAAAATGGGCTGATTAAAAATGCAATACCCTTCTCTGTTGGTAACATGTGACTTCGTTTCCAGGAAAAGAGGCATCCCTCTCCCTGGGAATACAGTTGAGGAGCTCATGAAGTATGTCAGCTATGACAAACCACTGACACTTCCCAAGTTTCTAGAGAAATTTAATTACTACATGCCTGCCATTGCGTAAGTACCCTGCTATTTGCTTTTTCCCCCTCCATCTTTGGCTGGATCCCTTGGCTCAGCCTTGGAGGTCCCCTGTGGGCCCTGAGGGTGACAGGACCCACTGCCATCCCTGCAGGGGTGACCGTGAGGCGGTGAAGAGAATTGCCTACGAGTTTGTGGAAACAAAAGCAAAGGAAGGAGTCACCTACGTGGAGGTCCGGTACAGCCCTCACCTCCTGGCAAACTCTGGTGTGGCTCCCATGCCCTGGGGACAAAATGAGTGAGTGATCCTGCTGTGCTGGGGAGCTGCTGGGTGGCTGGTTGGGCATGGAGAAGGCATCCCATGCCAGTCAGCCCCTGTGCATTCAAAAGCTGCTGTAACAAACCTTTCTCCTCCCATGCAACGAGAGCCAGCATGCTTCCACCTCCCTCTCCCATTGGTAGGGTTTTTCATCCTAGATACCTCTGTGTGCTGCAGTGTTTTAATGTCCCTTGCTCTGGGCACTGAGTTCTGCATGTGCAGAGCAGCTGTGCTCAACCTTCTGGCTGAAGCCCTTCCCTGTGAGAGGGAAAGAAATGTTTACATATGGACTGCCTGACCACAAAATGGGAATTGAGCTGGCAGCGATGATGGGTGGTGTTGGAGGGGACTGGTGGTCTGATCCCTTCCTTTCATGTCATCCCCTCTGTGATATGGGCCTCTCATTAAATCAATGCTGGGCTCTGGGGCCCCTCCAAAGTGTTCTGTGGTAGGTGCTGAGCCCTGGGCTTGCCCCTGCCTGGCTGCAGAGAACTGTGTGCCCTAATGAGATGCTCTGGCAAAGAAGGGGTTCCTCTGCTCAGGCAGGATGGGCACCCAGTTCCACAAGGCCTTTCTAAGTCTTAATGTCGCCTGTACCTGCTTCAGTGCCTGGTATCTGGTAGTGGGTGTGAAAGGTCCTCTTGGGCTCTGGGTGCTCTTGTTGGGCACATGGGACCTGGGGCAGCCTGAACTCCCAGGGGATGCTGGGCTGGACCTGTGGCTCCTGCCTGCCTCCCTGGCAAGTCCTGGCCTCTTGCTGATGGCTTTTCTTCCCTGCAGGGGAGACCTCACTCCAGACGAAGTTGTTCAGCTCGTAAATCAGGGACTGAAGGATGGAGAAAGGGATTTCCACATCAAAGCCAGGTCTATTCTATGCTGCATGCGCCATATGCCAAGTAATGTATTGCAGCTCCCCTGCTGCTCTGCTCCCCTTCCCTGATGCGTGGTGGGGGGACATCCCTGGGTCTGGGGCCCTGCAGAAACGTGGGGACAGCCCTGATCTGTGGGTCTGATGCAGGACCAGACAGTGCTGAGGAGATTCTGGGGGTCCTCTGCTCCTTTCACTGTTGGGCAAAGGTCTGCTGGATGCAGGAGCGGGGTGTAACCAGTATCTGAAGGGTCTTGCTAGAGGGACAAAAGGGGCTCCTCTGTCCTCTCCTGGGGGAGCTGTGATCTCTGCTCCCTGGCCAAAGCTAGAGCTCACCTTGGGCCAGTAAATGCCATTGGCACAGTGAGCACTTGCATCTGCCATGAGTGACTGGAGGTCTGAGAGCAAATGGTCGTGGAAGGAGGACCAGGCATGACATGTCACACTTCCCTGCTCATGGTCCTACATGACCTGCTCAGGTCCTTAGCCTGGGTCATGGGGCAGCCAGAGAATCCATTGGCAGCAGCCAGTCTCTGCTGGCTTAAGCTGAAAACACAAGTCAGATATACTTAAGGCACATATATAAAATGTCTTTTATGAAATCAGCAGCTCTGACAAAAAACTTTGTTGGTAACAGGTGCTGTGACCCAGAATAGGAAGAAAACCCAATTTCCAGCATTTCAATGGGCTGCTGAGTTTTGCAAAGATCTTCCTCTAGGGAAGAATGCAGCCAGAGAGAGGCTGTGTGACAGCAGCTGTTTTATGTGAAGATTTTATTCTGAGTATCTTCATATCTCACACCAATTTTATGTAGGCTTAGTAGGGTAGATGGTGGAAAGATTTCTCCTAGTGCGTACATGTTAATTTGTGTCTAGAAATTTGCAAAATTATATTATTGGAAGGTGGGAGATTTGAGGAGGTTTTTTCTTTTTTTTTTTTTTTTCCTGCCTGCACAGTCAACACCAAACAACACTTTGAAAACTTTATCCTTACATTTCTGGTTTCTAGGGAAAAAATGTTTTTCTTTGTAGAAGCTGGAGAGATGTAAGGCACAGTCACTGATCTGCAGTTACAGTCCCTGCCAATGCACAAGGTAAAGGCAGGAGGTGGCAGGAGCATCCAAGGGCATGTGCAGCCTGCACTTCGCTGCAGGAGGGATTGCTTGTGCAACCAGGTATTCTCATACCTGTGTCCCAGGGCACCAGCTCATACCCAGAGCCAATGACATGCTTGATAAAGAGTCTTTAGCAGTGCATTCAGGATGTACTGCACAGTGAGAAGCCACCCTGTAATTAATGAACTGTTGAGAGAAAGGCAGAGATACCAGTCAGAGCTAACTCATATTAAACTTGTTAATAAAACAATGACTCTAACCCAGCAAGTTGGAAAATGGTGGAAAAAAACCCCAGATGCACACATCGTCCTGGTGTGTTGATATGATTTGGGGATAGTCTGTACACAGCAGGTGCCTGTTAATTATTAACACTACTGTTTATCTCTGTTTCTTGGCCTTTCTGCTAAGGTTAAGTGCTATGTGAGCTGGTAGATGCAGTTTCTTTCCCAGAGGTTATCTATCCTGATCAGAGAGAACTCTGAAGCAGTTGTTGGCCACTTGTTAGTCTCTTTCTCAAGGATGGTAAATAGCTCAAACTTCAGCTCCTTCCCACCAGGAGTAGAATCTTTGGGAGAGTCAAGGATGCCCTACAACAGATGGGTGTAGTACAGGGCCCCCCAGAGAGTCCTCTCAGCCCTGACACAGCTCATCTGGTGGGACAGTTCTTGCCTTTACCCTCACCTTGCCTAGCCAGGGAAGGGATGAAAGCTCAGGAGTTGAGGGATTTCTCCAACACACCATATTACAGCCCCAAGGCAGTGCAGCTCATCTTACCTCGAGCCAGCTGCAGCAGTCACCACTGCTTGGAAGCTTTTTAATTAATTTTCCCCCCTACTTTAAGTGAGCAGAAAAACATGATGAGAGCAGTTTTATAGCTGGTAAATGCCTTTGATTTCCCTTTCATTGACAACAGACTGATCAGTTGACAGCTTTTATTTGTCTGAAGATCGCAGAGATGATGGACCTTGCTAGCTTTCTTTTTTGGTCATCAACTTTTGGGAAAGACTAAAGAAAATAGCTCTAGCCTTCTAGTTATAGGATCAGGATTTGTTTAGAAAAATGCTGAAGGTATGACCCTTAAGAATGCTTCCTCCTGAATCCTGGTGCTGCCTCTTCCAGGCTGGTCTCCAGAGGTGGTGGAGCTCTGCAAGAAGTATCAAAACGATTCTGTGGTGGCTGTCGACCTGGCTGGAGATGAGACCCTGAAGGTGGAGGATTACTCTGAGCATAAGAAGGCTTATGAGGTTTGTGGAATAAGTTTTTAAAAAGAAATTACAAGAAAAATATGTATTGAGGGGATGTGTGTGAAGGGACACTGTTCAAATTGCAAACAGCTGGGGCAGCTTAAGGATTCATTGCAGCTATTAAAAACATTCAGTTAAATAGCAGAAGTATTTGTTTATATTTCCTAAATGATTAATGGCAGGCATCATTGCTAAAACATGGGCTTGGCATGCTACCCTGTAGCACTGAGCATGAGAGGAGTGACATAGAGCTCAAATCAACCCCCACCCCACTGCTGTTGGCTCCTGGGGCTTGGTGAAACCACAGCCAAGGGTGGAAGAGACTGGCCTTTCCAGTCTGGCAGAAATCACCCGAGGGACAGAGGAGAAGCTGCACATTTGCAGGGCTTTTATCTGATCATCTCAAATGCAAACACTGGAATGGCTTCAGGAGCCTGATCCCAGGCTCTCACCAAACCTCAGCCTTTGCAGTGGCCTGAAGAAAAAGGAAAACCTCACTCCTCTCTGCTGGGGAAAATTTGGGGTGGTTAGTCCCCACCATCAGTGGGGGAGGAGGTTGTGCACCATCACTGACAAAAAGGGTGGTGGTTTGCAAGCAGTGCTCAGGTCTGAAAGTACATGGGGCTTCCTTGGGGCCTTCACCCCATCAATGGGAGCTGATACAAGGCTGCCCTGCCCTGCTGTGCTGAGTGAACAGGGTGATTATAAACAATAACACAGCAACAGCAGTTCATTGACTGATGGGAAGGCAGTCTTGTCCTGCCCTGGTGGACCAGCAGTATTATCCAGGTCTAGTCTCCTCTGTCTGAAGGATGCATCTTGTCTCTGTGCCAGGGGCTCACTCAGGCTCTGAGATGCTGAAGCAAACCCCCCTCCCATCTGTATTAAGTAACTGGAAAACTCTTGAGTGCAAATCCCTGAAGGACTGTCTGTGAAGAATGTCTGCTTGCAAGATGGGGCTTGCAGCCTGCCTGCTGCCAGCTGGCTGGCCCTTCTCCAGCAAAGCAGGAGCCAGGCTTCCCTGCAGGCTCCATGGGTTCCCAAAGTCCAGGCAGCCTGTGACCCCCTGGCGAGGAAATTTTCAGTATGATCATGGAGCTGTACCCAAATCTGCACTCACAGGGTCCTTATGGCTGGGCTGCCTCCAGCACCAGCCCCTTGCAGGAGGGAGGTGCTCAGTGTCAGAGCATTTCTTCATCTCTGCCCTGGGGTCCTTCTGCACCCTCCCACCTGGCTGCAGCCACCAAAAATATAAAAGTTCCAAAGCATGGAACTGCTACAAATTTCATGCAGAAAGGCAAGTGGGTGGAGGAAGAGGAGCTCAGAACTTGCTGCTGTCTGGAGAGGAGGCAGCAGTCAACTCACCCAGTATTAGAAGTCTATGAAGAGCCTGGCTGGGGTCCAGTGGAAGATAACCAGGATTTTTAAGTGTCTCTCTACGTGACATTACTGAGCTCATGCAGCCCTTGGAGTGCAAGGCTTGTGATCTGTGGGTTCTTGGCACAGGAGCCTTGCTGTGCCCCCAAGAGCAGTGCCAGCCCCTGAGCCTGCTGACCTTGCTGCAGGTGATGGGACAGGAACATGTTCTCCCTTGTTTTGCAGGAAGCTGAGAGATGTGGGATTCATCGCACCGTCCATGCCGGAGAGGCCGGCCCGGCTGCCATGGTCAAGGAGGTACGAGGGGTTCCTGACTCAGGGCAGACAGGGACAGGGGTGTGACGTGTCCTGCACTGGGGAGACAGGTGTCCAAGTCCTCCCCATATCCACAGCAAAGTGAACACTGGGGACATGGACAGAGGTCTGACCTGATGGCTGCAAAAGGCCATCCCAGGAGCCAGCTCGGTGGTGTGGGTTGTACCTGCAGTGGGATGGGGGGCTCTGGGCAGGCAGGGGCTGAGCTGTGCTCAGGGGCTCTGAGGAGTTTTCCTGTGCTCTCTAGGCAGTTTATGTCCTGAAGGCTGAGCGCGTTGGCCATGGATACCATGTCGTGGAGGACCCTGAGCTCTACAAGGAGCTGCTGAAAACAAAGATGCATTTTGAGGTAAGGACATGTGGTGGGAGTGTGACAACCAGGTAGCTGCTGAGTGGAAAACGCCCTCACTCGGGCTGTGCTGCAGCCAGGGACAGGACCTGACACCCAAATGCTGACCACGTGTACAATGATGTGTTTAACCCAGATGCCCAAAGCTCCACAGGAAAAACACTGGGGATAAGCCTGTCTGTGCTGGGATGTGCTGCTGGGAGCACTGGTGTGCACTGCAGCTTGTGGGAGGGATGTAGCAGAAAGAAAGGATCCTTGTGTGGCCAAGGATACATTCTGGAGACCTTATTCACTGATTTATGCACCTCAGGCCTTAAGGCTTGTCCTTCCACAAATCAGGCTGCTGTACCAGAGCAAGTCTGGTTAGAGGAAATGCCTGGGAGTTAGAGTGCATGTAAGGATTTCTTTTGCTTTTCCCCAGAATGGCCATATCCAACCAATAGAAGGAATAGGTACTTAATGCAAGTGGTTTTCTTACTGTGATTGGCACTGGGCTGGTGACTGAATGGCCATGGGTAACATCCCACTGGCCCCTGCCACTGTCATGTGGGCTGTGGGCTCCTCACATCCTGGGACATGTCCATGGTCTGTCAGGGTAGTGCTGAGGGGCAGCTCTGAACAGAGCTCTAATCTGACATTACCAGTGTGCAGAGCTATCTGTGTCCACAGCTGGGGTTTAGATCCATGTGGTTGATTCTGCTTTTTCATGCTTAACTCCCCAAACAGGTCTGCCCTTGGTCCAGTTATCTCACTGGAGCATGTTCTCCGGACTTCACCAAACACCCTGTAATACAGTAAGACTTCTCAATTATGTGAAATCTCAAATAACCAGGATTTGGGTTGATTACAGCTCGTTTATTGCTTTGCAAAGCTAAGGCACATCTAATTTTGTAGGACAATGTGGCACATCCATGCCCTTTGGCACGGGAGAGCCTGGTGCAGCTGGAGGGGTGTGGGGGTCCCTTGGGGAGGCTGTCCTGTCCCTCCTGCCCTGCTCTGAGTTATGGGGCATGAGATGCTGCACCCCAGCCACTGCTGGCAGGTCAGTGCAGGGTCATGTGGGGGACAAGCTGAACCTTGTGTGCTTTTCTCCAGCAGTGCCAGCTGCAGAGGCAGCCCCGAGGTATTTGCTTTTCTGCATTTCACCCTGAGAACTGCACAGTATCACACCCAGTGTTCTGCCCATCAGTTCAACCTGATTTCATTACAGGTTTAAGAAGGATCGTGCCAACTATTCTCTAAACACAGATGACCCCCTCATCTTCAACTCCACCATTGACAAGGACTATGGCATTGTGAAGGAACACATGGGATTCACTGAAGAGGAGTTCAAGAGAGTCGTAAGTTGGCCTTGGCTGGGTGTTCTGCTGGTGTCTCAGTGCAGCCCAGAACAACCTGCTGGTTTTTCTTCATGAGCTTTAAGAGTTTTTAATGGAAACCCAAAAATTCTGCTCTGGCCTTGTAAGCAGGAAAGTAGGTTCAGACTCAAAGTACATATCCCAAAAATTCCAGAGTATTTAAAGACCTTTGCTTTGTGCTGGTCTCATTTCTCCTGGGACTGCTGCTAGTGATGAGCCAGAGCAGTTGGCATAAAATAAGGCCATGGAAATGAATCTGAGAGCAGAAACTTTATACTCTCTCTCACCTGCTGCTGCTCAGAGCCAGGTGCTGGGATGTGCACAACTATGTGTTCATGTCTGATATGTCTTAATGTTCCTGTGTTCCCCCTCTGCCTCCTCAGAACATCAATGCAGCCCAGTCCAGCTTCTTACCCGAGAAGGAAAAGCAGGAGCTGCTCAACAAGCTGTACGAAGCCTATGGGATGGTCCCCAACGCATCGTGACCTGTCCCTGGGAGCCAGCGTGGAGCAGGGCCCTCCTGCAGGAGTGCCTGACTGCTCTGTGCCAGAGGGAGCACTGGCAGGAGGTGCCCAGAGTCAGTCTCTATTCCTGGCAGCCCTGTGTTGACCCTTACAGTGCCCATCAGAATCAGACTATCACATACACCTACTTGTACCCCACAAACTCTCTCCTGAATGGATATCCAGCTTCCTGTCCTGCTGTTGTGCAAGCAGACTGGCTCTGCCTGCTGGCCTGACTCCCTTCTCCATCTGCTGGTGTTTCTGTACTGCAAATGCAAACAGAAAAACCTCCCCTACATTTTTTTCCCCTGCTGTTTCCCTGTTTTACCTGTCCTGCCCCACTGACCTGCCTGGCCCTTGCCTGCAGTGCTGAAATAACCACTTTCAACTCTGGCTGTGGCCTGGGTTAATCTTCACCTTTCCAGGGAAGAGATGTGCTAGTGCTAGCAGGGAGAGAGTAGCCTTTTCAGACACAGAGGCTTTATTCTTGTCCCTGTGAGTGGGAGGGTTTGGTCACAGCTATATTTACCCAGGGTTAGTCTTGTACTAACAAGCTGCAAGCTGGTGCTCCTGCCCATGCACAAGTCCGAAGGGCATTCAAAACAAAATACAATTTTTTTGGCATCCTTTCTAGGACAAGAACTCCCCTGTGTCAGGCCTCTCCCCATGTCACTGCTGCAGAGGTGCACACCTTGGGCTCAGGCCATGACCGTGCTCACACACACATAGGAAGTTGGAACATAATTTTACCACTTTGGGCCAAAATCTGCCTTCTGGGATTTTTCCCACTTTTTTACTCATCTTGGAGAACTCCTGTGAACTGCAGTTTGATCTTCCTCTTACCTTTGTTTAGGACTTGGAAAAAACGTGATTGATTGCCTGGTTTAACAATTCTGCCCTCCTTCTGATTTGATGCAATCATTAAGCACTCTTAAGGCTGAATAAGTAAATTAACTTGGACCCCATGTCACACATTGACTTGGGGCCCATCTGTCTGCTTTTCTTACTCAATTATGACACTGGCTAGAAGTCAGATCTTCAATTTGGTGGGGAATTTATACAGAGAAACTCACCAAAAATTCCTTAATGATTTTATGGCATTATAGTGTTTTTACTCAATAAGCAATAGAGCTGTGCATCCAGAGAAGAGACCATTGTTTTCTTACCTGAGTGTGTGGTGTGCTTTAGCATCCCAGGGCTTTGCCAAGAAGCTCACTCCAAAGATACTGTACCAAAAAGTTGCCTTTGACCAGGAGCCATGGTCACCATTGCCACGGACAGACCATGGGCTGGTCCAGTCTCAGCCAGCAGTGATGGTGTGCTGGGACTATTTCCATTCTTTCTGGGCTTCCATATTGGTCTTCAGAGTAAAATACTTGTCTCTGAAGTATGTGGTGCATAGATAGGTAAATGAAGATGAGAGAGTGATTTTCTTACTTTTATAAAGCGAAAGATAAAGTATCACTTTAAGGGACATGATTGTGGCAAGAAACAGGCCTTTTTGGGGTCATTTTTCTCCAAAAATAATTTCTGAAGAAGAGTTGCTTGTTTGGATTCTGGACAGTTGATTGTTAATCCTGTTTAATAAAATAACAAATTTATATTAAAAATGAAATCCTTGTGCTTTTCTGTTCAGGGCTGACTGTTCAGACTGGCATGTCTCAACCCCTGCTAGAACACAGGGGTTAATTGATGGGTGTGATGGGGGCTTTGGTAGCTCAGTTGCTGCCTTCTCCTGGTTCCAGGTTGGAGCACTTTGGCAGCCAGAGGGAAGCCTGCTCCCTTGCCAAACAGCCAACTTGGATTTATGGCTGCAGCTTGTTCCAAACTCCCCTGTGCTTTTCCCTTCACTAATCCAAGGGGTGCACACCACTGCTAGAGCAGCAATGCCATCATGGGGTACTCTCACTTTTCCAGGTGTTTATCAAAAATAGTCACTTTTTTTCCCTGTCTTCTGGGTTTTTGGTTGATGTTCAGAGCCAAGGGGGGCATTCTGGGCTGCTGGGCTACACCATGAGTGTGGGCAGGTTTTTTGTTCAGCTGAAAAGAAGGGCTTGGAGCATCCCTGTGTCCAGCAGCTTTGCAGATCAGGATGTGGCTGGATTAAGGCAATGCCCTTGGTCTTTCAGTGACAGTGGCTGAGCTGGCTGCCACTTTCAGGGGGAACATGATGCCTCTCACCCATCCCCTGAGAGAAGCTGGCCAACAGGTCCCTAGTCCTCTGCCTAAATATAATTCTGAAACAGATATTTTCTGACAAGGGAGAGCTAAGATTAGCCCCCATTTGACTCTTGGAGTTCTTGTGTGGTGCTCAGTCTTTCTGCACTGCCTTTCAGCTCTGTGTGTGTGTCAGCATGAGCCAAAATTGTTGTTCTTTGGTAAGAAGAGCTGGAAATGGGGCTTAAAGACACAACTGTGCAGTCAGCCAGGTCCAGGAGCTACCTGCTGGTTTGCCCCCGGGCACGGGAAGTGGGAGCAGGCTCTTGGCTGCTGTCCAGGCAGAACTCTGCAATGATACCCAGCCACTCCAGGAGCCTTTTGCTCAGCATCCACGGCCACTGCCTGCCTGCCAAATCCTCATTTCCTGTGGGGGCTGGAGCTGTGGAAACCTCTGTGCTCACCCCATGGACATCACTTCTCACAAACAATTCTCCCTCCGCCTGGCAGCCACTTCTCTGCTGATTTATGGCCTTGTTTTAGCTGATAAATCTCAGTTCATTCAGTTCATCCTTAGGCTGTCAGGGAGATGCTTGCCCTTGTGTCACCACCAGTGGAGAGTTTCTCAGGTCAGCTCTGCCCTGTCCTTGTGCTGGTGCTCAGTCCCAGTCAGGCTGCTCCACTGGGATCAGTGAAACACCAGCAATGCTCCTGCAGTTCTGTGCTGCAGAGGGAAAACACCTCTTCCCACTGGCACCAATCCTGCTGGTGCCTGGGCAATAAACCTGGGAAAGTGGGGGCAGACTTTTATAATCTGTGCCTATCTACATCTGCCTCCATCTGTGAGCTGCAAACCCACGGGTTTCACAGACCCAGACTTAGGGAAATCTTGCACAGCTCCGTGTCTCCCTATGAAATCACCCCACAGCCAAAGGCAAAACAAAGGAAGAAACATCCAGGCAGAAAAAAACACCCTCAGGAGTTGAAGGCTATGTCATTTATTCCAACAGCTTCTGTAGTTTTATCAAACCATCTTTAACACAAAACATGTCTCCTTAAAGAGAAGGGTGTGAGATCCTACCAGAGATCATCTCAGCTAACAGCTTGCAAAGTTAAGCCTGAATGTCAACAGTCAAACCAGCAAAATGTTCCTCCCCTCCCCTTAAGAACACCTTGAAGTGTTAAAGCCCAGAGAAAGAGATGCCTGTGGCTGGTGCTGCTGGGTCTCCAGGTGGGGCTCATCCCCACAGAGCTGTGCTTTGGTCCTTTCCTGATGCTAAGCAGCAGCAGCAGCAGCACAGGTGAGTGGTGTTGACATGAGGGCAGCAGGACAGGTCGGGTCCTTTCCCTGCTGCCCACCCTGACGAGGGGCCATGTGGACAATCCAGAGGCCAGGTCTAAGATGCAGATGAGGGTGAGGCTTAGAAAAAACAATAATCTAAATTTCTAATCTATGGAAACAGAATAAATAATAGTCTAAATCTACAAAGGAGGAAGGTACCTTGGACAGGAAAATGTGGTGTGTCTATTATTACTGAAACTGTTTTTCCCCTAAGAGAAAATTGCAGCTAAGGCATCTCGAGAATGGCTCATATCACTACAGCCACGGCAGTGTTGCTCTAAACCATTAGGGATGGGGGCAGAAGTCTTTTGGAGGTGCCAGTCCTTGCAAGTGTCTTGTGTCTCTCTACACAAGCACGGTTCCAGCAGAGGCATTTGACAGACGACTTGCTGTTCCAGGTTGGCTTTTGTCCACAGATTCAACCAATTCTTGTTTAATGTTCACAGCAAGGCCCTCCTCCTGCCCATCCCACCCCCGTTTTGCTCTCATGGGGACGGGCTGCTTTCCTGCCCCTTTGGTCTTGCTCCAGGGTCGTTGTCAGAAGAACTGGCATCTCTTTGGCTTTCTGCAGAAGAGAGGATTGGGGAGAAAACACAGTTACACCCTGGTGAGGACACAAGCCATCAGTGATTGCTACAGCTGATTTCATCCAGAAAGATGAAAGATGTTCACCTGAAGACCTATCACTCCCCTCCTGGGACCAGACACTTGGCCTCATCCATGGGAGTGTTCAAGGCCAGGCTGGATTAGACTGTGAGGTCTAGTGGAAGGTGTCCCTGCCCATGGCAGGTGGTTTTTAAGGTCCCTTCCAAACCAAACCATTTTTTATGATTCTATGATTAAGAGTATTGGGTTCTGCCTTCACATTCCTGGAGTACAAACACTTCTCAACACGCCTGGCAATGCTGGGAGGGAGCCTCAGGGTAAGGATGTGCATTCACCCAACTTTCAAGTGCTCCAGAACTGCCCTCCTGACAGCCTGGCAGCCGCCTGAGCAGCACTCTGGTAGAGCAGCTCTAATTTGTACTTACTATGGATGGGTGGACAGACACATGCTGGTCTGGTCATGCTGAAAGAAGTACAGTTGGGGTAATGAATGTATTTTAAAGTGTCTTTATAGTTACAGGTTGTAGGCTAGAGGATTAAGAAAGCAAGGGGAAAATGTGAGTTTCCCTTCTGCAATGATTGTGTTGTGTTGCTCGTTAGTGAAATGAGAGTGGCAAGTTTGGACAGAGGATTCAGGCTCCTCGCAGCCAGCTGGCCAGCTGAACTGAGCAGGGTGACACTGCTGCCACATTTGGGCTGAAAGGGAGGATTTGGAGATGGCTGTTAATGTTAAAATTATTTCTGTTGTTATTTGAAATACTGCTGAACTGCTCAAAGGTTGATTTTTTTACAACCAACCAACAAAGAAAAAAAAAACCACAGCCTGCCCAATACATGATTTTTATAAAGCCTAAGGTATAACTGATGTGTAACTTGCTCTGGGAAGGGTCTTGGTCAGTAAAGCAGTATTGTTTAAGCACCAGTGAACAAAGGGCCAGGGCTGGAGTGTTCAGTGCTCCTGTGCCAGGAACCAGGGATCATTCTGCTCTCTGCAAGCACCCCTTGACCTGGAGACTCTCCCACTACCTGAGCATCCATGAGCATGAGGACACTGACTGAAGCAGTGAGGAATGGGATGTCCCTCCTGAGCATCAGTGTGATGATCCTGGAGACAGCACTGGCCATTTGTGCTGCCCTTTTGTGCCTGCCCTCCCGGGCTGTGCCAGGAGCTGCTGGGCTGGGTGTGTGCAGGGCAGCTCACCTGCTCCCTCAACAGCGAGGTCACCCATGTCCTCGGTCAGCTTGCGCATGCTGATGGTGGTTGCCTCTCGCTGGATGTCATGGACAGCGTTCCTCCGGCCAGCCCGGTCGCAGGAAATGAAGTCGGTGTAGGTGCTGGACTCTACCTCCATTGCATCTCTATTCACTTGCAAAATGCTGCGGAGAAAACACAGCTGTGAGGCCCAGGATGCTCGGTGTGGCTCGAGTCACAGCTCCCTCCAGGTCAGGTTACTCTGTGGGGTAACATTACAGAAAACAGCCCCTGTGACTGCTCCAGCTCCTCTGACAGCAGGTACTGGAATGTCAGGTATCACCTCCCTCATGTGGGGCAACATGTGGGGAGACCCACCACGCTGGGTGACCCACGGTGCCAGGTGAGGGCAGGTAGGCAGGAAGGATCCATCCCAGATGCCTGACTTGTCCTGCCTTCCCACTGCAAAGGCAGGCACGGCATTTGTCTCTCCTTTGAGTTTCCAGCTTTCTCCTTTAGGTGCACAAGCTTGCTTGCAGCAGCTTTTCCCTACAGAAAAGGCATTACAGAAAGCCCTGCTTCCTCCTCAAAATGCCTCGGGAGCTTTGAACACAGGCCAAATTTGGCTCTCTGCTTGGGGGATGGGGTGGTGATCCAACCTGAATTTGTAATGGGAAATGATGGATACCCATTGGAAAGTTGTGGGAGCAGGGAATATTTTATAGGTACAGGGCTTGGAGCAGTACTGGCCTCCTCTGGCTGTTGGGTGTCACTGAAGAAGCGTTGGGCTGGACTGCTGTGAGATAAACGCTTTACCATGTGAAAATCAGCCCTTCTGTGAGACATTTGGATCCCTTCACTCCAGACTTGTGCCAGTGCCAAGTGCACAGCACGAAGAAAGGCTTGCAGCGGCCACTTGTCACATGTGAGCTCTGCTGTGAGCCAGCTCTGAGTTCAGCTGATGAATCCTTAAGTTGCTGGGTTTTAATTTCTGCTGCTGGTTTCCCTTGCCAGCGCTTGCACAGCACACAGAGTGTGGTGTTGTGGGCATCCTGACTCCTGGGCACAGAGCTGGCAAGCACACACTGCCCCTGCATGGGAAACCTGGAGCTCTCAGTTCCTGTCACTGCACACTCTGTTTGGCACTTAGTTTGTTTTTCTGTGTGGAATCAAGAGATTAATTGCTGCCTTATCTGTGATTCTGATCACTGTAAAATGTGCCTTTAGCCCTGCTGATTGCTGGCAGTGCTTGGAGCAGGTCCCGATTAGAAACGCTCGTGTGCAGTGAAAACAAATCCATGCACATTTAATGCACATTCACTCGCTTTTGTGCCTTGGAGTTAATGACCCACAGAGGAGTTTGCTCAGCTTCCTTTACAAATCCTGCTTGATATTGATTTCTCTGCCAGGGAAATCTGTTGGTAGATTCAGGCACCAGCCTGAACAGGAATCACACTCCTCACTCTAATCCCCAGTGTTACGGCAGTGGAAAGGATATGCAGGTGAAGATGCAGTAACTGGGATAGAAGAGGTTAGATTCTCTCTGTTCCCAAGCTGAGTTGGGTGCAGTAACCAAAACCCCATGGAAACCCAGCATGTTTTGGTAGTCCCAGGGACTCCTCTCCCAGTGTGGATGCCAGCTCAGGGAGTGCTGGCACCAGCTCACTGCTGGGACATGGGGCTTGGCCCACACAGATCTTGCAGGAGATCCTGTTTCCCCAAAGCCAACAAGTCTTGTGAACGCCTGCCTCCTCTCCAGACTTGGCACCCATCTAGCTGCTGTTAAATGAGCCCTGGGAAAAGCTGCATCCTTTGCCCCAGGAAGAAATGCCCCAGATGTTTTTCCTCACCTTCCCTCCTTCCATCCCTGGTATGCCCTTCCTGGGATAAGGCACCTACTCTGGATGCAGTGTCTGGATGAGCTCAGCGAGCAAAGTGCCTTTTCTCCAGGACAGGACAAGCATCCATCATCCCCAGACAACTTCTCACAGGTCACTGGAGCCCAGACACTGCTGACCTTCTACAGCTGCCAGAGGTGTCATATGGACTCGGGAGGCTCCCCTAGGAGTGAGCCCGACAAGCCCAGGTCCATTTCCAATCACTGAGGCCATTCCAGAGCTGATATGCTCTGGAGTCCTGCTGCCCTCGTACCAGGGGCAGGAGCACCAGGTTTCCCCCAACTGGGGAGCAGGAGCCAGCCTCTGGGATGCAGCATTTTCCCGGTGTCCCTTGATGGAAGTGCTGTGCCAAGTAATTTTTTCCTCTCACACGGGAACAGGATGGGATCCTGATTAAAAAGAAGAATGCAGCAAGTGTGTAGGTCTGGGTCCTGACTTGGTGGCCGGGAGATGGCGCATGTGATTTATTTATTTCCGTGGCTGGGAGGGTTCCTGCCTTTGGCTTTCCATGCAAAGAGCTGGAGACAGGCAGATTTAACAGCGAAGCTTTCATATTTGAGCAATTCCTCCGGGATTTTCAAGGTGGGTGGCTCTCAAAAACCTTGCAGGCAGATCCCTCCCAGCTGACAGAGAGATTCCAGCCTCCACCTCCGGGAAGTTGTTGGGCTGAGAGGGTGGTGGGAGCAGTTGCCTCGGTTGTGATAGGAAAACCTGATTTTTCAAACAGCATTCCATATTTCCAGGCACAGAACCCACAGTTCTGTGGGTTTGCAGTCGGTAACTGCTTTTAACATCTTCCAGGGACTGCAAAGGAGCCACCTTCCCTCTTGCCTACATAGTTCAGTGTCACTGTGGACAGTCTCTTAGGGGTGGCAGGGGTGCAAAGGGAGGTGCATCACCTGCTGGCTCTCCACCTTTGGTTTTTCATTCTCCCGTGGGCAGGGTGATGGGCCTCCTGTTGCAGGAATAACCCCAGGGCACACACACACAGTGCACAAAGGTTTCCAGGGTGCTTCACAGAGGTGACTCAGCTGGTCCCCAGAGGGTCCTTTCCTGCCCTCCCTTTCCTCTCTGCTGCTGGTGGTAACAGAGACAGTCCCTGTGCCCTCAGCACAGGGATGGGGCTGGGAAGCTGGGATCTGCTGCCTGTTGCACATTCCTCAAAAAATTTGCTGCTTGGAGGGAGGCCGTCCCCTGTGCCATGGGGACATGGTGCTGCCTGTCCCAGGGCAGCTGGCCACAAGTGAAGAAGCCCCTCACAAGCTGCCACTGACACCAGGTATATCCCCAGAGCTGCCTCAGCTCCTGTCCCTGGATCTGCCAAGCCTGCTATTTGCTTTGGACTTATTTTTCTGTAGTGTCTTGTGAGTACTAAAGAATCTGAGCTGTAATAGTCTTGGCTTTGCTGGTGGGGACTTGGTTTCCTGAGTGGTTTTGCTGTTGGATTGTGACTGGGCTTGCTGGCATTTTCCAGGGAAATCACCCAGCAGCTGACAGAGCAGCTGGCTCCACTCTGGGGGCTGCAGCTAAACCAGCCCTACTCATTCTGGGGCTGAGTTTTGCCCACTTAGAAGGTGGGTGCTAAGAAATTAAAAGGTTTTATGTTTCCTCTCCCTTTTGGTAGAATAAGCTGAGGCATTTTTTGTGGCTCAGCTCCATGACCCATCCACTGACAAACCTGCATTTAATTCCACTGTCCCCCTTGTCTGCTTCTCAGTACACACACCAGGGACTACAGCAAACAACGTAGGAGTGGCACAGAAGTGACCTGGGCACACCTGGCAGGTCACCCTCAGCACAGGGCTCTGCCCAGCCTCTGCCACCCCAGCCAGTGCCCAGGGCTGATCCCTGGGATCGGTGGATGCCACCATCACACCCAGCCCTGACTCCAGTTTCAAGGAAACCCTCCACATGATACTGCATCTGTCCCTTGTCTAGGTTAAACTTTTTATGGCTAGGAAGGGCTATTTTTGGGTGCTGGTGCTGGCTATCAGCAGGCTGGCCTGAACTCAGCCATTTCTCCCCCTGCCTGCTTTGTGCCTCCTGCTCTGCCCCTTAACCTCTCACCTTTCCCAGCCTTCTCCTCCTCCTCCCCTTGTTCTCTGCACAGATCCCTGAGGCAGGAGGTGGATCAGACCCCTGCTAGGACATCCTTGTCCCTTCAGGCAGCCAGCACAGCGCTGCCCTCCGTGTTGATGCCTGAGGCAGGGAGCCCTGTACCTCAGCCTTCCCTGTGCCTGCTGCAGGAATTCCCAGCTTCAGGAGCTCTGGCAGAGTCCTGTCCCGAGGTGCTGCAGCCCAACTTTGGCCTCAGGCTGTCCATTGCCAGTTGGGACCAAGAGCTGCAGGTTTTGGTTGGAGATGGTTCCCTCATCCCACATCCCAGCCCAGGACACGCTCTCCCTCCGGCTTGGTGGGTTTAACCGGTGAATTTAGCACTCCCCAAACTTCTGGAGTTGTAAACCCCCGAAGCTGAACAAAACCTTGCCATGTTTCTGGGGTGAAATCCCAAAGTTCTGCTGGGGAACGGGGATCTGACCCCTTTTTCCGCTCAAGCATCACATCCCACCACCAAGGCACAAAGCGGTGCAGTCACCTCGGAGCTCTCCATATTGTGCAGTGCCCCTTGCCCTTTCATTCCAGGGTACAGGGACTATTATTAGACCTCTCCTGCTGGGGCTGGATCCATAACAACAGCAAAACATACTCAACAGCCCTGCTGGGCTTTTAAAATATTTACAGTGTAGGATGGTTTACTGAAGAGGGGGGCCTGGTAGAGCACAAAGATGGAAGCACCGGGATTTCTGTGCTCCCTGTGAGGTTTCCTGCTGGGACAGTCACATCCAGAGAGCAGAAAAAATATCCCACAGGGCTGAAGCCAGCACTTGAGGTCAGGGGGTTTCCACCAACTATCTGACAATGTCCAGCTGGAATTTCAGCAAATTTTCCACTGGGTCTTGTCTGGGAACATGCATGAGGGGTTGTGCATCAAAGAAAGGCTCTGTAATGGTGTTATTGGGGTATTTTGTGATTGTGCCATAAAGGCCTTGCTGTGTCTCAGGGCCCCCATGCACTAGAGCTCAGATCCATGGCCAGAAACTGAGCTGAAGATGCAGCTGAGGATGAAGATGCTCCTGTTGAGAGCTGTGTAAGGCTGGTGGCAGGGTCTGCACCAGGCACAGAGCTCCCCTGCTGTCCTGCTGGCTCTGTGTTCTCCACAAAGTGGGGGTGATGGGTCTTACTGGCCTGAACTGTTGTGATCCTAACTGCTGAGCTCTGAATGTCCTGGTTTGGTGAGAAAACAGGCAGGAGCAGGGCAGAAGCCTGAATTCCTGCCAGGGCACATGTGTGCACCTCATGAGCAGCTTCTGTCCAGGAGAGAATAGCACAGAAAAGCCTTCAGCCCTCACCAGGCTTCAGTGAGGAAGAGACATCAAGCTGGGTCTGGCACATCTGTATTTATGGAAGGTTTTTGTTGTGGGATTCCTTGTAATAAACTCTGCACCCTCAGGCTCTTAACTAAATATGATAAATTCGGCCAGGAGAGACATCACAGCTACTCCAGACACTGCAATGGTTCTGCAGGAACAGAGCTTCCAGCATTCTCTATGACTTGCTGGAAAATTTTAATTCCTTTAGGAGGAGAGCAGCTACAGCTGAGGTTCAGTGTCCACAAATAGATCCCTTCTTTTCATTTGGCCTGGTTTTACAGTATAAAGATCATTTAATGCCTGTAGAACTGATAACCAATTGCTAAGCCCCATGTTTAAGATTAGGCTTAGACTGACTCTTCTGTGACTTCACAAACTTTGTATTTAGCTCTGCCAAGCTCCCCAGTCTCCTTCCCCTCCCTTCTGGCCTTCAGAACATCCCCACAGCCCCCCAGTGTCCCAAGGCACCTCCTGCTGTCCCACATCCTCACAGCCACTGCCTGGCTCCCCACTGACGTAAGAAATGCTGCAGCTGGATTTCAAAATCACAGCTGACCCTCAGCAATGGGGTAGGGCAAGTCCTTGTGTGCTCTGCTCTGATCCCCAGGGGAGAGCAGGAGCTTGAGGGAGGCAGGAGGGCATTGCTCAGCCCCAGTGGCCTCCTGTTAGCATCAGGATGATGGTGGGAGAGAGCTGCCTGTCTGTCTGTCCATCCATCCATCCATCCATCCATCCATCCATCCATCCATTCATCCATCCATCCATCCATCCATCCATCCATCCATCCATCCATCCATCCATCCATCCATCCATCCATCCACCCACCAGGAAGGCAGCCCAGTGCCCAGCTCTGGCCATGCAGTGCTGCCAGCCTCCATCCCCGTGCCTGGGGCAGGCAGCACCCCTCTGTCAGTCCCCACAAGGCACAGGTGCTGAGAATCTGCTCCAAAAATCCTCCACCACAGAAGAATCACAGGAAGATGGAGCCCCTCTGCTCCTCCCTCCCCTCACTACCGAGCTTAAGCCTCTTCTGCAGCTTCTAGCTAAGTTGATTAATGGAAATAATTGGTCTCTTTGTGCATCTGGAGACAGTTGCCGTGACAGCAGTTGTATTTTTGTTTTGTTCCCAGGTCGAGCTTGTTTTTCCCATCTCTCAGCTCCAAGGTGCTAATGAACCAGGGCACTCTGCTTTGCCCCCAGCTCTGACAGACACACGTCCCTGTGAGGGATGGCTGACAGCAGGGACAAGGCTCAGCCCCAGCAGGCCCTCAGGACATGGCAGGCTGGCACCTTTCTCCCTGCCCATTTCTCACCCCCTCAAGGCAGGTTCTCACTGGATGGACACAGCTCTGGGGCAGAGGGAAGAGAGCCAAATCCCTGCTGTTCACCCAGAGCAGCCACAGGACCCCCTGTCCCCTGCAGGGACCCTTTCAAAGCCTTTAGGAGTCTCTATGAGTCCCTTCTCCATTACTTTTATTTTCTCACAACTTTATACTTAGTTGCCTTTATGGGTCAACATATTTTTGCACAAACAACTGTGTGGAAGATCTGCTAGTGCCTGAAGTTACAAAGCAGACAAAGCACAGAGCAGTGACCCTTCAGCTACAGAAGTCCCAGAGCTGCTGTGGCAGGCACATCCCATGGATTCCCCCACTTGTGATATGTGGTCACCCTATCACACCCGGGCCATGGGGTAAATCCCTGTGCAATGGGGATCCCCTTCTGGCCTGGGTTCCTGCCTTCCTCCAGATTGTTCTTAAAGAAAAGTCCAGTTGGATTCCACCTCAAAGGCTGGAGAATCCCCCGTGGCCCCACAGCTCAGAAGAGCTGATCACACTGGGGCACTGACCTCCAAGTGAACATCACCTTCTAAAACCCCACTTGAATTCCTGCCCAGGGATGCTCCACCCCAGCACAAGCTCCCCAATACCTTGCAGGCTTCCCTGGGCAAGGACAAGTCAAACAAGCACTGAGGAGATGTAGCTGGGGCTGTTTTCTAGCACAGCTGCCCTTGTCACACATAAGAGGAAGGCAAAGCCACAGCAGCCTTCGGTGGTTTCTGGGTTGAGGGAGACCTTTCTACAAGGACAGAGGTAAGCATGGATGAGGCCTCATTTTTATGCCTAAAATGAAATAGAGCTATTTAGTCCAGCTCTTCTTTGTCATCTGAGGAGCTGAGCTCTGCTGCTGTGGGGAAGTGTGACTGGGGAGGGGAGCTGAGCTTGGAAGAGCAGTTGTGAGGGCTGTAACTGGGCAGGTTTGGCTGCTGCTGCCTCAGGAGGCTTTGCCTGGGGAAGATCTGCTTAGCACAGGGTGCCTGAAGCTGAGAGCCACCTGCCTTGGCTCTGCCTCAGTGAGACTTGCAGAATCCCAGAGGAATTTGCATCCAGCATCCAAAGAGTCTTCCTCACTCACAGCAGTGTAAGGGACTGGGAGAAAGGCTGAGGTGCAAGAGCTCTGGCAGCTCCCAGTGGTGCCTAAAAATAACCAGGGCACCTCATAAGAGTGTCTGTACAGAATGAAGCTGATTAGCAAACCCAGGCTTAGCTGTGTTCCCTGGAGCTGGCTGCCCTGTGTGTCTGCCCCACTGCACAGACAGGCACTGCTGGGACCCCACCCTGGCTCCTGCTGCCCAAAGGAATCGGGATCCCCTTTGGCTGGCCCCTGTCTGGGCAGGGAAAGCACTGCACACCTCCCTTGCTGAAGGTTTTTGTGACAGATGAAACATTTCCTTATATCTGTGTCAGGTGACAGCAGCTCCTGATCCTTCCTGCTGGAAGGGTAAATCTTTCTGCCTAAGTCCCCAGGGATGTGACATCTAAACCTGGGCTGAAGTGGTGCTTGAGATGTGCCTGCAGCACTGGGAATGCTCAGTGATTGTTGCCAGCTGTAGTCTCAGGAAAGGGAAAGCTCCTAATAAAATCAATTGCCAGGTATTTCATGGTCTGCAGCCTGGGCATAGAAGGACATGGGGTGTCTCCAGCACATGTAGGGAAAATGCTGGATGCAAGAGAGGAGGTGCTCTGAGAGAACTGTGAGAGGAGGGATGTCTGTGTGCACCAGAGAGTCCTGAGATCCTGCACTGCACAGCTCACACAAAACAACCCTGGAAGCTCTGTGCAAGGGACAGCACAGGAACAAGGGAAAGCAGTGACCTGATCTGAGCACAGAGGGGCTGCTCTGAGTGCAGGAGCCACAGAGAGGATTTGCCATTTCTGCAGGAGCCATGAAGGGTTGAGCTTTGGAGGTTCCCTGGATCTTGCTGGGCTGACTCTACATGCAGAACAGAACTCTTACATTGCTCTGTAGAGGCAAACAGCATTCCTGCATGTGGGCAGCCTTCAGCAGGATTTGCAGAGCACATGGCCAGGGAGAGGCCATAGGGCACAGCTGGCAATGGGGCTGCTTGGAGCCCCAGCTGGAATGTGGCTTGCTACAAGGACATGGCTGTGGATAATACAGCAGGAAAGTCATTATGGTGGAATTGTTGGTATTATTTCTCCTCTTAGCAGCCTTCTAGCATCTAGTAGTTCAGAATACAGAGGGAGGTCAAGTGACTCGATGCTACAGGAAGGAAAAAACTCATTTCTGTTTGCAATATTTCCCTGTGAATAAAAGCTTTATCAGCCATAGTGTGAGTCCCTACCTGATTTAGAGCACTTTCCTTCTGGACATGACTTCAAACACGCTTCATGCACAGCAGGACAACAGCTTCTGGGAAAGAAGAAGGAAAAAAAAAAGTAAGAAAACATTATCTGTGCTTGTTTTGGGAAGCATAAAGCTCAGCTGCTCTTCCCACTCTCTGTGACCAGGATAGCAGAGGGGTGGCAGGGGCTTCCCAGCAGATTCACATGGAGCCTGGCTTGGTGGGATGTTGTGTTCATATGGCACCTCCTCAGGAGGGTTTGTGCATGGATAATAGACTTAGACTGTTGTGTTAGAGCACATGGAAAGTCCAGCTGGGCTGCACAGAGAAGTCCTCTTTGGTTTTTCTTCTTTCTTTGCCCTCCCACAGGTGCTGGGAGAACTGAGACAACTCATGTCCTGACCTGCACTGCAGGGACCAGCAGCTGCCTCCAGACTATAAATGAATATTGGTGTTTGCAGCTCTGATGCCCTTTAAAGAAGCGAAACTCCCATATCAGCTTCTCTGAGGTGGAAGGGGAAGTTTAATCTGGTTCTGGCTGCTTTGCTGGGTCTGTGTCCAGCTCCTTGGGTCTCTGCTGTTTGTGCACAGCTGAGCCTCCTCCTGCTGTCCCCAAGCCCTGCCCAAAGACATTTCCTCTGTGGCCTCAACATCTGTGGGTGCTTTGCAATCCCCTGACCTGCAGAGCCCAGCCAACAGGACACTTGCTTATTTTAGCAGCTGTTTCAGCTTTCTGACTATTTTGGAACATTGTGGACTGTGTTTTTCCCTTTGTCCCAGGGACAAATGTTAGCAGAACAGAAATCAAGAGATGAGCCACTTAACCATATAAGCAGTAGCTCATCCAGAAATTCATCTGTCTGGTCCATCTGGGCTGAGTACCACTGCTACTAGAACTATTTCCCATCATTTTCCAAACTGGGACAGATCTACAGCCTTCCTCTTTATTTTTTTGACCCACTTTCAAAACTTTGTAGTTGGAGCCGACTACTTGCTGGCTCTGGCCCTGCTTCAAGGACAGGGCACTTGCTGCTTTTATGTGTCAGTTTGCCCATCTGTTAAATGGAGCTATTAATACTCCCTCCCCCTGTTAGATGCTTCAAATATTTTAAAGCACTTTCAGCTCTGCAGATGACAGGCTTGCAGAAGTGGAAAATGCTAATTATGATCATGACAGGAGCTAAACAAAGACACAGGGATTTAACAATAAACTTTTGTTAGTCTTAACCCCATTTATAGCGAAGTGCTTACTGGAAACACTGAACCGGAAAAGAAACAGTATTCCCACAACTCTGGGAATATCCATTGCCCTTTTGGGCACCACACAAGCAAACAAAAGCAGGAAGGAAGAAACACAGCTTTGGAAATCCACAAGTCTTTATTTTCCTCCTTTGCCTTCCTGCCTTGGCTTGTGTGTTACACTGCCCAAATAGTTAAACCTCCAGCACTTGAGCAGTGTTGCAAAATATCTCAAAACACGTGGGCCACTGCCAAGAGAGGCTTAAAGTAAACTGGAGCAATGATGCTCTGAAGCAGAAGTTATCACTGAGCAGCCCTGCTCGTGATGGGACATGGTGGGAAACCCCAACTTTCTCTCAAAAAACAGCTGATTTTGGAGACAAAATCTCCTTAGCAGCTGGTATTGGCTTTCCAACCCTGCAGGCTGGAAACAACCCTACCTAGATGTTTCTCCCCATAGCCCTTGCTTGGGCATCTGGAGTCCGCAGATTTGAAGCTGACCCTCTTGCTCTATCCACAAAGGCTCATTCTCTCCTGGCTCACCTGGTCCTGCTGCTCCCAGCATGATGGGCAGAGCTCCAGAGGTCCCCCAGCACAAAGGCCAGGCTGTTTGGAACTTTAGAACTTTGGAACTTTAACGGTGGCACATGGAATGGTGGCACCAAGGAAGGGCTACAGTGACCTGTTAAAGAACACTTTGTTCTGTGGTTTAGTCCTGGAACACATCAGGGTGCCATGGATTATTCTGGGACCCTAGTGGAAATGTTCATTGGTTAGATGAGCATCCATACCCCATCAGGAATGAATTACAAGGGCATTAGCATAGAATTATAAAATAATTTAGACTGAAAAAGATCTTTAAGGTTGTCAATGCCACCACTAAGCCATGTCCCCAAGTGCCACATCCACACATTTTTTTTAGTATCTCCAGGGACAGTGACTCCATTGCTTCCCTGGGCAGCCTATTTCAGTGTTTGACAACCCTCTTGGTGAAGAAATTTTTCCTAATATTCAACCTAAAATCTTCCCTGGTGCAACTTAAGACCATTTTCTCTTGTCCTATTCAGTGTGCACAACTGCACATGTTTGAGGTTCAGATTCCCTCCATGCTGATCACCTGTTACCCAAAAAGGAGCAAACACATGAAACAACCTTAGTTCACTCAGCATTGATTCAAAATGAATGTATGCTCCAAAAAAAAACCAACACCCCAGAATGTTTTTTTGGCAGAATTCAAGGCTATTCTACACAACAGCTGCTGTGGTGCTGCTTTGATCCAGAGAGGAAATCCTCCCTGGTTTCAAGCAAGATGATGGCAGCAGAGAGAAGGTTGTTCTTGTGTCTCTTGGCTGCTGGGTAAACAACAGGCTGCATGTGTGGCTGATCAGGGCAGCAGCCTGGTCCTCCCAGAGCAGCCAGACTGCCTCATTTAGTGCCCTGTCTCCAGCAGCAGCTGGCATCCCCGGCTTCAGAGGTACAAGAAAACCTCTAATTGTAATGGAATGCTTTTCATAAGTCACTAATGACTCTGAATTAGGAGGTGTTACAATCCTTACAAAGCAATATCCTCTTAATCATACCCAGGATTGTTTTGTTTCCAAGATAACTACCTGATATCCATTAAAATGCCTTCGGAGCTCTTTGCTCCACCGCTATCTCATGGCAATGAGCACCAGAGATTAATTACACTTTGTGGAAACAGTAACTCCAGTAAAGTTGGTGACGCTCTGGTGGGGATATGTTTGGCTTATTACATCACTGCAAATATCAACAGAAATGGCATTTCAGCAGGCAGGGAGTTCCCCAGGCAGGCCCTGTGAGCAGCAATGTGCCTGCATGGAGGAGCTGTGCAAAGAGCACTCAGCCTCTCTGGGCTCTCCTGGGAAGGGAAGTGCTGGGGAACTCGCTGTGGAAACCAGAAATGAGTGGTGTAAAGTACATATTCCCTGAGGCTGGAGAGTGAGAGTTTTGAAGTGGGGCCCAGGGCAGTTCATAGTCCAACTGCTGCTCTTCCTGCTTGTGCTGCAGGTTCCAGGCAAGGTCTGGAGCGATCCCAACCTCCCTAACTGCCACCACGAGGAGCTTGGGATGAGGGCCATGGAACACCTGAACCTTCCCTTCTCCCCGGCTGCTGCTGGCAAGCTTGGGGAGCAGCTTCCCTCATGACTCGTCTTTTTCTAGTCATGAGCAAAAGACAACCAGAAGCAGTTCGCTTTTTCCCCTCTCATCCTCTCTAAAATGGGTGTTGTGATGGAAATTTTTCCAGATCAGTCCATATAAACACCTCTGGTGACATTAAAGAAACCCCTAAGGGTCTGAAGAAACAATTGGAATGTCAAAACAGGAGCAATAAAAACAGGGTGACACAGGCAAACAAAAAGTCAGGTTGAAGCTTCTGCTCTTCCTTATGGCTTTGTAGATTAATTCCCCATTCTGCCAGAGAACTGTGTGAGCCCAGAGAAATCACCTGCTTTGTGTGAGCCCCATGTAAAATAGGAATGATGCTGGTGCTTGGGTGCCCAGATGGGCTGGAGGCATTAATGCACAGTAGTGTGCTGCAGGAACTGGCTCTGAAATGTGGGAGATCAGGAAATGTTAGCAGCTTGGAAAACATCTTCCATAGTTATTTTGGGTGGCAAGGTTGTGTGCCTGTGGGTATTCTTCTGAGTGGGATCAAAAGTACCTTGATTTTTCTTTGGAATGAGAGGATAAAGCAAAACTCCCCATGCTGGCTCATCGTGAGCCTGTACACCCCTCAGAATCAGCCACTGGGTACAGAGGTGCCGGGTGGTTGGAAGATGCACAGCTGTGAACATTCCTGGGTTTCATCTCTTCGTGACCAAGCTGCCTCTGTACTGTAGCTAATGGTCTCCAGATCTCTGAGGCATCTGAGTCTGCACTCTGGGGAAAGTATTCCCCAAAACGATGGCATGGGGTGCTCCCATCCCTGTGGAACTCTGTCTGAAGGACTCAGTGCTGCATTCTGTGCCCAAGGTACATTAAGCTCTATTGGTATATCCACGTTTATAAATGGCCATTTAACCTACATCTGCATTATAAAGAAATACAGCCATTGAGGACCTCTTCATGGATCCTTCTTTCTTGAACACCATCCCTAGCTGGAGCTGAAAGGTGCCAATTTCTTAGCTGAGTGGCCACACATTGGCAGGGTGGCTCTTTCCAGCCACGAGGCTCTGAAGCCAAGTGCTGCCCCTCAGGAACCAAGCCAGGCACGCCGAGCAAACAGCCCAGAGCTCGAGGGGCTGTCACCACCGGAGACCCTCAGCCATCCCTCTCAAAATCCCCCTTCACCCTCACAGGGCAGCAGCATTCCCGCTGAGCCCAGCCTGTCCTGCTCCTCAGCACAGCCACGCAGGGCATTGCCTCTGGCTTCACAGCTATACTTGGCTCCTGATCTGCATTTACCCCTTCCAAGCAAAGGGAAATTTCCCAAACACGCCTTCGGGGCCGAGGCATTACATGCATGTGAAAGCTCCCCACCACGGCTCGCTACCAGCTGCTTAGGGGAATCCAGAGAGAGGAAAGACACACAGCTTCGAGGTGGAGGAATCTGCAAAGCCTCCTGAGAATACCACCGCACAGCAGTTCTTTTTTTATCCCGAGTCTTTGCCTTTTCAAACATTTGCTTGGAAAGCCGGATGCCAGCAAGTGTCGGAGCCTGCTGGTGCCCGCAGCTCGGAGAGGAGCCCCGGGCAGCCCCACGGCTCTGCCATCCCCAGGGACGGATCCCCAGCCCGTCCCATTCCCGTGCTGGAAGGGATTCCCTCCGGCACACCGCTCAGAATATACCGACACATGTTGGAAATGAGGCCAGAAATCCCCGCGGGGGTCACTGATCCACGGTCCTCTGTGATTTCCATCCCCTGCCTGCTCTCCCTGCTCCCCGTTCGCGGCGAGCGCTGAACCGCGTTATTTCCCGAGCGGAACAGCCGGCACCTCCCTGCCATCCTCAGCCTGCGAGCGGCTCCTCTCTCCCAACAGCAGAAAAACCGGGAATCAGCTCTGCTTTTTTAGCCCACGGTTTGCCGGCAGCCAGCCCCTCGCTGCTGGCAGTGGGGTGGGTAAAAGTTCACCGAATCTCCGAACAAACCCCAGCCTCGTGGCGCGGCCGTGGGCAGGCGGAGAACTCCTGGCTGCACTCCCGGGCAGGTGTCCTTGTCACCCGGTCACCCCCTGCCCCAGCCCCTCGGCCCCACCGCAGCGAGCACAGCCCCATTTACAGCCCCCCTTACAGCCCCATTTACAGCCCCACTCACAGCCTCACAGCCGCACTTACAGCTCCACTCACAGCCCCATTTACAGCCCCACTCCCAGCCTCACTCCCAGCCCCCCTTACAGCCCCACTCACAGCCTTACATCTCCACTTACAGCCCCACTTACAGCCCCACTCACAGCCTCACAGCCCCATTTAGAGCCCCACTCCCAGCCTTACATCTCCACTCCCAGCCCCACTCCCAGCCCCACTCCCAGCCCCACTCACAGCCGCTCCTGGGCTCCCGGTGCCGCCGCCGGGGAAGGGCTCTGGGCTGGCTCGGATCTCACCCTCCCGCAGCCTCTGCCCGCTGTGGCGAGCGGCCAAGCCGGCCGGGAGCCTCGCAGCCACTTTCAGACTTGCAGTTTCCTTCTGCTGGGAGCCGCTAAATGAAGTTGCACTTGTGGGGCCAAGGGGCGTGTTCTCCTCCCCTCGAGTCAGTCCCTGCCTGCTGTAATCCAATGCTCTGCCCGATGATGTCAAGCAGCTCCCGCTCGGCTCCTACCTTACAGTCGGCAGGAGGGATCCGTTTCCTTTTCACAGGGATCTTTGTTTAGCTTCGGCTTGTAACCCCATCCCCCGGCAGCTGCGTGTGCCCGAGCATCCTCCCTTCCATGCTCAGCGCTGAGGATTCTGCTCCCTCCTGCCTGCTCCCCCAGGTTTCTCCGGCACATCCCACGTCCCATCTGCATCCTCTCCATCAGGGCCTGGCCAGAGACACCATCACACCCCGTGCAGCCTGAACTGTCCCACCAGGTGTAGCACTGTAGAAGTGCCTTCCAAGAAAACCTCAGTTTTGTGTTGTTTTGGAGTGCTTCTTGCTCCACTGCCTCCCATGGAGTAAAACCCAGGAGTACTTCAGCTCATCTGCCCCTGTGTGCCAGCTGTATTTGGGGGTGAAATGCAGAGCTAGCTGGTGACAGCACCTGGATTTAAGGGGGAAGGTGCAAAGGCAGCACCCATTTAAAACACACGCCTTTGTAGCCACCCTGCTGTGTGAAGCACACCCTGGGAGCTCTCAGTGAGCTTGAGGACACTACAGAAGAAGAGGAAATTCTGGATGTTCTCGGTACCACACGGACTGAGGAATGTCCCTCTGGCTGGCATCACCTCCTGGTGTCCCATCAGACCCCACTGGCTGGCTGAAATCAAACAATCAAGGTGTTTGCAGTTGTCCTCCAGCCCAGCCCCAGCAGTGTGGAGGGAAGGTGTGTGAGCACACAGGAATGTACCTGGTGCTGCCTGCTCCTGCCTGAGCGCTGGGGCTCAGTGCTGGGAATGGCTTTGCTGACAGAGTGAAAGATTTGCTCCATCCCTGCTGTCAGAACACTCAAGTCCTCCCAGCTCAACTGGGGAGCACAAAGGGTGTTAGCCAAGGAATGGATCCAGTCCCCACTCGAGCTAGATGAGTTTCTGTTTCAGGTTGCATGCAAAGGGAGTGGTGTGGGCCAGGAGCACTTTCCCAACCCTTGCTGAGCACCAGACAGGCACAGAAGCAGCATCTCTGCATTCCTGCAGCTCTCCCATGACAGATGGGACCCAGAGTCACTCAGTGCCAGGTGAAGAGCACCAGCCTCTCCTCCCACCCTGGCACCACCCTGCACACTTGGACTTTTTCCACCTCTGCTGCCATCACCACCTCTAGCCACAATCTGTGAGTGCCCAAAAACGTTGTGGTTGCTACCACAGAATCAAAGGAAGAGATAAAAACACCAACAGCAGCAAGCAGCACAGGAAACCCTGATGACAATACTGAGGCACAGATGAAGGGGAGTGGACCTCAATAGAGCAAAACACACCCATGCTCAGTGCATCCCTAAACCGACCTTCAGCAGCCTCCTGACTCAACTCAGTTTTAGTCCAAAAGCAGTCCCAGGAAGCCCACTTGATTTCCTGAGATGCATTACCTGGCAGAACCCATCTCTCTCCAGCTGTTTTGGGTCACACATTGCTGTGTGTTGCAGTAAGGGATTCACCACAATGCCCTGCCTGTCATCAGGAGATGCCAGGGAGGGAGGAGGGCTCTGCTGTGCCGAGGGCCAGCACAGCCTCAGGAGACTGCTGAGCTGGTCTGGCCAAGGCTGCAGCTTTCCCTTTACTCCAGCTTACATTTGAAAAGGATCCAGAAGGTTATAGCTTCACTCTAACACTTGCACTGCAGGGTTTAGAGGCCAAGTCTGGAATGGATGCAAGTGCTACACCAGTTACCCAGGCATCTCCTTGGCAGAATGTGGCCAGTACATTACAGAACAGACAACAAAGAACAATGGCAACAGCCAAGTCCTTTGGAAAGCCAGGAGCTCAGGGTATGAGCTCCTAAATATAATCCTCTAAATTAAGACAAGTCTTGTCTTGCTCAAATCTCCCAATCCTGTGTGTGGCCCTGGAAACAAGCCCCCCAAAGCACCTACCACAAAGTCCATCCTTTTCTGCACACACTCCTTACAGTGGCTTTCTCATCTAACACCATTCCTACAGGGACTAGTCAAACATTTTCCATCAAAACTCTTTTTAAGTAAAAAAATGCAGTTTCAGTTTTTCTACAGGTTGCATTTTGTTTTCACAAGCAGGAGAAGGGGTGGCAGTCCCAAGATGACAAAAAGTTTGCCTGAAATCTTAATGTATTAAAATAAAAGTGCATGGCATCCAATGTATTCAGCCTTCCTGTTCTTAAGCAAAAGCTGACATTTTACAATGACACACCCTAACTTCTAGCTGATACTCATGCTCACCATCTCTTGTCCTGTTGCTTTGTCCACCATAAGACATTCATCCAGAGGTGACGGGCAGATGTTAGAGACAGATCTGTGTGTGACAGATGCTGCCACAGCCTTGAGCTGACTGACTCAGCTGCAGCCACAATCAGCCTGTAGTGATTTACTTTCCTCACACATTTGTCTCTGGTGAGGTTGTGGTGTCCATCTGCCTCACACCGAGCCGTCCTGCGTAGTCCAGGATCGATGGTGGTGCCATTACCACTCTGGACAACTGGAGGTTTGGCTCTGCTGCTTTTGACCTTGCAGCTGGTCTGCAGTGAACTGTGAATTTTTTAGTTCTGTGCCACAGAATGGGATGCAGAGAGCAGTGCCCCAGGGAAAGGATGGACTTGTGCTGGCTGGCAGCCCATGCTGTGGGTGCCACCTTCGGTGCCACATGGGATAGGAGAGCACGGCTCAAGGAACAGCAAGAAGCTGCCCTGCAGGTTGACTGTCAACCTTTAGCTGGAAGAGAGACAAACCCACAGCAAATGTCTTAGAGGGCAAATGTCAAAATGAGGTGAGAGTATCCCCAGGGGTGCAATGTAAAGAAGGCCAGCCCTGAGGCAGCACTGCCGTGCTGGACTGCACGCTGCCTGCCCCAGCAAGGAAAGCCACCAGCACAAAGGACACTCTGGGAAGCTCTGGAGCCCAAGGAGACAGGCTGTCACTCCAGAAGGATATGACCTGCCTCTGACCTGAATGTTTTTGCAGCCTAAGCCTCGTTTCCCCGAGAAGCCCGTGCTGCCAGGGTTAGAGCAGCGCTGTGGCAGCCGCTGATGCACACGCAGCCTCCTCACGTAACAGCAGCTTCCCCCTGCATTTCCCAGGCACTGAGGTCTCTGTGTCACTTGATGTCATCGAGATTGCAAGGAAATGTGGAATGGCACAAGATACACATGGAAAAAATGGGACAACCTGTTTTTTTTTCCAGACTTCCTCCCATAAAATAAATACTCTAAATAAACTACTTTTGATCCGAAAAAAAACCCACAGAACATATTTCACTGATGTGCTGGGCTCCCCAAGGCAAGAGTGGATATCTTAAGCCATCAAATAACAGCTTCACTTGGAGATTTATGACAAGAGAAACCAACAAGTAAAAGCAGCTTTAGTGACAAGCCACTCTTCTCGCTGTCAAGGGAGGGACACAGTTTGCTGTTGATTAGGGAAGAGAGAGTGGGTGTTGGGATGTCTGAATGGATTACCTGGTGTTCAGACCCATTTTGTTTTTATAGAAGTTGCTCATCCAGAAAGGTTCAACAAGTGAGACACACAAAAGCTTGTAATGAGGCTAAACTCATTAGTGACCCCCCTCCAGGGCTGAGGAGCTGAGCAGGGCTGTGGGGAGCCCCTCTCGGCACTGGGACCGTGGGGACACGGCTGTGGCTGCTGGCATGGTGGCTCTGTGCGGGGCTGGCATTCCAGCAGGGCAGAGCACACTCAAAAAACTGTTTACTTTGAGCTGAAGCTATTTTTAGCTGCACTAATCTGTGCAGAGATGATAAAGCTTTTCATTGGAAAGTGAGTGGCTGTGCTTTGCTTCTGGGCAATTTCACTCCACGAGCTCATCCCTTCCCCCTTCCCGGCCACATCTTTCCACTGACCTTATCTCCTCTGCCTCTGTGCCAAACACCTCCAAAAGGTTTGTCCCAGTTACATATGTGGGAGTCTCAGCCCAAACTTTTTCTTTTCATTTTTCCCTGGAGAATGTTTTCAGTTCAGAAAATAAATGAATTTTGTTTTTGATAGTCCCCAAAGCGTAGTTCCAGGGCTTTGCTGGAAGCCCATCATGGACATGCACCCTCTCATCTTTCATTTCTGCAAAATCTCTTCTGTCCAAAGGCTCTTGCAAAAGAAGTCACTTGACAGCAAAAGAAAGAAGTCACTTGACAATTACCTCTTTGCAGCTGCAGCGAACACAAGCAGATCTCCAGCTCGGCTCTCATGGCAAGCCAGAGTCCCAAGGACAGACTGTCTACACCTCGTTTTTCCTGAGGGGTCCCACAGCCCATTCCAGAGTCCCTCACACGCTCTCCACAAGGAGAACTTTGCCTGCTGCTGATGGGAGCGAGTGTGGCAGCGGCTTCAGGGCACAAAGGCTACAAAACACGCACAAATCCTGCTTGCTCAGGGGTTTGTTTGTCTAAAGGACTCCAGAAACTTCTCCAGTGTAAACCCACAAAGGTCACACATCCAGCACATGCTTCATCAGAAAATCATCCCTTGTGGTAAAAGCTTTCTTGTCTGGGACATAGGGTGAATAATGTCTCTGTTGCCTCAGGATGTGTTCAGAGGGGGGAAGAACATACAAGTAATAATTAAATAGGTTCATCCTGCTTGCTAGCAAGGGTCAGATATAGAGAAAAATCTAAAAATGATTGTCAGGATGAGAAGGTGCAGTAGGAGAAGTATTGCTTAAGCTGATCATGACTGACTGCTCAGGTGTTACTGCCAAGGAAGCAGGAGATGTCCTGAGGTCCACAAACACAGCTACTTCTTCCCTTTGTCTCTGATTCTGACAGAGAATGTAGCTGGAAGAAATCAAGGAGCAGGCTGGGTTGGCAGCTGTGCTTCTCCCCTTTGAAGAGCAAAGGGGTTTGCTGATAAATGAGAAGCAAACAGTCATCCCTGTCAGTGTTTAATACGTGCCAGAGCCACCCAGCCAACAGCTGATTGTTCACTGGTGGTTGGCAAGCACACAAAGATTCCTGTTGCCCATGTGCAGCAGACAAGTAAATATTTTGATTTGAACCTGTGCTCTCAGCTAAATGGGCTTTTATATGACTTTATTCCACAAAGTCTGCAAAGAGGACTTCTGCTCAGGAATAGTGAGGGATATAACTGGTGGTATTAATCCTCTGTGAGAGTCTGAGGACTGCAACCCTCAGGCTTCACCATGTACACTCACACTCTACCTATGGTGGGGAAAAACCTCAGCCTAACCTCTCGTTAAATTTCCTTGCTTTCCATGTTGGTTGATTAAGGGAGTATGTGTAGCCAGATGCCTTCTTGTGAAGCAGCTGACCACTGCAACAGCCAGGATGAGCCCAGCAAGGCTGCTCCTGTGTCCTGTGCTATCTCATGCCCTTAGACATGGGGCCATTTATCCATTCTAGCTCTCCCCGAGGCCACAGACCCTGAGATTAGGGAGGTGCAGCATCACTGTGACTTTGTCTGAGAGCAGGAGGAATTCAGGGTGTTCCATGAGAAGAGCTCTGTGTTCTGGTCAGAGAACAAAATATTCTGTTTGTGTCAACAGTGTAAATGAAATAAAATCAGGGTTTGCCTGGTAACCTGGGAGCATTTCACTCGGGCCCTGCACACAGCCCTCTGCTCCCAGCACCGTGCTGGCAACATGCCCTGGGTTTCAGGTGTTGCCCAGGTGCACAGTGGCTGATGCAGGGAGGTGTAAGATGTGGTGACAGGGCTGCCCTGCATATAGGGTGGCCCAGAGAAGGCTCTGCCACCCCAGGGTGAGCACAGTGGCTGAGGGAGCCCTGTTCTTCCCTGCCAGCTGTGGGCACAGTGCTGGCTCCTGGGAGGAATGCAGGATGCTGTGGGGCATGGGAATTGCCAGGAGGCAGAGCCATCAGTTCTCAGTGAGTGACATCAGTGTCTCAATCTGAGATCCCTGCTCCTTCCCTACTGAAGCAGTAGATCCTAAAGCAAAGTCCCAGCCTCAGAAGTCTTATTCCTTTAAATAGCCAAGACAGACAAAGTTAAAGAGGTACTTGTACTATCATCTCCTTCTGGCAGGTGCCTGGTGGAAGGACAGACAGCTAAATGACCGCTAGAGAGACAGATTTTCACCCAGCCCAGAGCATTAACCTTGTCTGCTCTGTTACTGGCAGCTCCTCCATGGCCATCACAGATGGATGGCCCAATGGCTCTGTGCCAGCAGACAGACCTTCCTCACCTAATCATGGCAAATCTCACTCTCTGCTGCTCTGAGAAGTGTTTTATGAGCTACTGTTTATGTCATGATTATTCCCTTATGGTTATTCCAGGATTTCCAGTTTTTAAAGGGTTCTTCTTACTCTCTTACTTCACTATATAGTTCACTATGTTTGTTTCAGATTCTTACTTTCTCCCAAAGCTGGGCTGGGTTTTCTTGGACAGGTGTTTTAGGAAGGATTATGACTTTTTGGAGACAAAGTTAAATGTTTTCATACAGACCCCTGTTGCCACTCACTTCTGTGGATTAAATAATTTCTTTTTATAACATCTCTCGAGCAATTGTTTTCAGCTTTGTAAAACTTGGCCTGATAAACATCAAGGGTCTTTATTCTGATTATCCATTGCAAGAGTAATCTAGCAATAGCATTTAAATAGGCATCAGCTTTCTTGAGTTATATGTTAAAACCTTAGCTCCACACAGTCCCGAGTTAGATGTCTCAGGAAGGTCTTGCAGAAGACCCTTTAATAAAAGCAACCATCCAGGCTGTCTTGGCCAGAAACTTTCAGTTGTATTTGATGTAAAATCTGTGTATGGGGCTGGTTCCTTGCCCTCTGAGTGAGAAGTAAATGCCAATCACCACCCAAAGAACCCTCTGCCCAAATTGCTGTGGTGCCCAATGGCTCCTGCCTCACACAACGGTGGTGGCAGGGATGTGACCTGCCAGGTGTGCAGCAAGCCATCAGCGTGCCAGCTGTGCTGTTATTTCTGTATGGACAGATACATTTCTCCCTTTGAACCCACTCTGATGTGCTGCCCATCCTGCACAGGAGGGTTCCAGGGAGAAGTCTCCACACCACACTGGACACCTGCACGTGTCCCACAGCACGTGGGTCCCAGGGCTGAGCTGCTGACAAGGGGGACGTGGTACCAAACAGGCACCTGCAGAGCAGAACTCACACACAAAAGGGCCTCATCTCTCCATCTCTATGGCAACCAGCAGGAGATCTCACAGGTCAGACAAGAGGTGTGTGCTCCACTGTAGCACTACCTGCTTTCCTGCAGGAACGAGGGCTCAAACTGGGCAACCAGGAAGGAAAATCTACTTTATTGTGGCTAAGAGGCCCTTTTAGTTATTATTTATCCAAGTCTCCAGGCACTGTAATTTATCATTAATAATATAATTAAATCTCAGCTGTCTTCAAGGATGAGTTGAACAAGAACATAGCCAGCTGGGCATCTGGAAACATTCTTTTATGCCTCTTCATTGCAGGGGAAGTTCATCCCTACCTCTCCACTTCTGTCCTGAAGATAAAAAGTCACCAGCTTTTCAGTATCTAAACCAATCTGGGAAGTAAGTCTGCTAGATGTTGTGTTACTGGTTAACAAGAAATTGTATGAAACTGAGAACTAGAATTAATAGAATAAAAAACTTGCTTTTCCCATATTTATTTGTACAAGAGAAAAAAATCAGACTATTGAATCTACTGGTTTATTAGATAAAATTAAGATGCAAAATTAGAGAAACATGATAGATTTGATATTGAAATGTTGGATGTTGGAGGGAGAAGTGTGTGATCCCACCTGCAAAATAATTATTATTTTAAAGTAAACCATTACCTGATCAGGTTCTTTACCCCAAGAAACTATATAGAGGGGTTTGTGTGCTCTGAGTTTCATCCCAATTTGCTGCATGCTGACTTCCTCATGCAAACAGGTCATTTTTGGCAAGGCTTGTGGAATATTTACCACTATTTGTTCCACGGTGCTCCAAACTGGGACACCAGCACAGTCCAAACAACCGAGCTGTGCCTGCTGGCCACGGATCCAGCCCAGGGAGAGGCAGGAGCTGGCACTGTCAGTGATGGTATCCAAACAAGCCACAGTTGGGAAGCAGTTAGGAGTCATCTTTAATCATTCAGCACTTTCAGTTGGGTTCGTTTAGTTCCAAGCTGGGTAATTACAGCCTCATTATTTTTCTTTTTACAATGAAGACAAGCCTGCAAGCCAGGCAGAATAATTTCTTCTGCTACCGTTGCCAAGATATGATAGCACATCTACGCCATAAGGAATTTGTCATGGTATCAGTTTTATTAATGGTAAATAATGACTCTTCAGTTAAGCAACATCTTCACATCAGCTGGTGCCTAACCATAAAACACTAAGTAAATTTGAAACCCTACAGGTAATTTTCTTCAAGTGTGTTTCTTGCTGACCAGCATGTGTCAGGTTTTCCACGTTATTTTTTTCACTGAAATTAATACCCAGCTACAATCAGACTTTAATTTTAAAACCACAAAAGCTCATCTAAAAATAAGACATGAAAGTTCCCGTGACAGTAAATAGAGGCCAGGACTAAGGGAACGGTGGTAGATCAGGTATCAGAGAGAAATTCATCCTGTCTGTCCACCTTCACTGGCTGGAGGGAGAGCTCAGTTCTTCTCAGCCAGAACCCACTGTTAGTGTGGCATACTGAAACACACAGGGGCATTGCTTCGATGGATCTTGCATTAAATTGTTTGAAGACTGTAATGATACAAAATGCATGTTTGAAAAAAAAAAAGAGCTTTGTAAAGAAAATACCCAGAAGAATTGTACTGTGTGCCTGTCCAGGCATTGGGTTCTGCACAAGCCTGGGAAAACAAGGTAAGAAATCCAGTTATACCAGCACACATTTTAATTAAATATTTTAAGTTGTTCTGTAGAGTCTGAAGAAATTTCTGCCATCACCTCAAAAAAGCCAACCAATTCAGAACTGAACTATTATTTGTAACAGGGGGAAATGACTCTGCTTCTGCCACTGAAGCACCTGAGTACGTCACGCTGAGCACGGTGACCTGCTTTTGTTTCCTATGGACACGCTCGGCTTCGCAGGAACACGACACACTTAACCTGCACTTCAAAACGACTGCGTGCATTTGCAGCTCAGTTTTCTCAAGTGTGTTCTGCAGCAGGAAGCTGGTTGTAAGATCCCCTGATAAACCAACACTCAGCCCTCAGTTCTTCCCCTTCCTTCCCTTCCAGGATTAAGATTGTGGCTGTTTCTGCCCCCAGTGCACGTGGATGCTGTGAATGCTGAGCCTTGTTAGTTCTTGCCCTGTGCTGCCTTCTGCAAACCTCTTGATTTACACCCTCTTGGGCAACAGCCCTACTGACCCCAGAGATGTGACTAGCATGGCATTGTATTATTAGACTTCCCCAGCGTGTTTTTTCTTCTAAGTCATCTAGGATGGGAAAAACAGTTAGATAAAGAATGTCATGAGTCATTCCCCAATGCCACGGAGGTTCAGGACAACCAGAAAAGAGTTAACAGCACAGCCACCCCCCAGTCGTATTTCAGAGTTTCTAAATACAGAGTTCCTGTCTGAGCTGGATACCCATTTTGGTTATCTTAAAAGTATTTCTGGAACTCTTGGCCAACTTTAAACAAACAAACAGGGAGAAATATTTGTGAAGATAACATGGCTGAGAGTGTTCAATTACTGAGTCTTTCTAAGTTGAAGGTTTTTGTTTTTAGACTATTTCTTTAAAGCTTGTGAATAGAAGAAAAAATTGCTCTGGAGATGTTAAATCACACAACCATCCCAGCTATGGCTTTGGAATAACAATCATTCAACTTAGCAAATATCAAACGTGGGAAGGGATTTATCTGACGCATCTATATGATCATGTGAACTCCTTTCTCAAGGAGAAACAGTCTCTGCTGGAGACTCAAGAGGAAGGAACTGTTTTGGCTCCTTTAAAAAAATATAACAACATAAGCAACTGTAACATGCTCAAAGCTTCCTGGCACAAATGCAAAAATGCAACATCTGAAATGTCAGCTGGTATGCTGGGAGGATTTACATGATTTAAAAGATTTATGAGAAAGAACTATTTCACTGGCTTCAGAGCATCTTGGAAAGCAGCAGTGGGGGGGACAGTGGAAAAGAAGTGGAAAAAAGTCTCCAGCTAAGAGAAATTATCATGGCCAGTATGATTCTGTAGTGTTCTTTTTAGTGCAAGAAAAAAAATGGGTCAGGCACTCATTGGGTTTTAAGCTGCATTTAAAGATGAATGAACAGAGTCTGCCATGACTCTGGGATATGCTCATTTTCTCACATTACATATTGACTCACATAGACTGGTAGCTCACCTAAAGCCACACAACTTGTTGCTGCTCAAGGCAGGATTAAATCAAGAAATTCCTGACTTTTCCTCCCACTGTTGTTTCACTAGAAGCTGCTCTGCTGATACACAAAGGCTGGCCAGCTGGATTTCAGTGCAGGCTCTCAGGGGAGAGATGGGGTCACAGAGAGAGGGGAAATAAATCCTGCCTTAATAAAAAGATAATATATCAAGTAAGGAAAAGGCATGAAACCATTTGAAACTATAAACTCTGCAACATTCATAAGTGTGCTTTGGCAATGCTCAAGTGGAAGACTGGCTCACTTTGTGGCCCACTCTTGAAGTGGCTACTTAAAAGCGTGGTGCTCAATGCCCTGCACAGCCTGGGGTGTTCCAGCAGCAGAGGTGAGCCCAGACCAGCTCTGTCAGGGAGCAGGGCTTGGTGTTGGCTCTGCTGGGCTGGGATGGGGAAGGTGCCAGCTCCAGCAATGCCTCTGCCTCCAAGGCTCCTCCTGGGACAGGTACAAGCAGCTGATATCAGTGATGACAGTGCCAGCCCTGTCTGGGTCAGATCCTGCACCCCTGGGGGCCCTGTCTGAGCACCCTGTGTTGTTTACAGGGCACCACATTCACCTGTCATGAAACTCTTCACTCCCTCCTCCTTTTCACCAGCCATCTGTTGCTAGTGCCTTCCATGGTTCATTCACAGATGTCACTGCAGATCTTTTGTGCAAAATATTCCCTCCAATCTATCTCTGTTTGTCTTATTGTTATGGATGGGTTTTTTTTATATAAGCTTTTATTTAATTTTATTTAAATACTTTTCAATACATTTAAGTTTCTTTAATGCTTCCATAAATAATGAGATGAAAGAACTCAGTAATATCATTCCATGGTATTAGATTAAGGTGAACATTTTTCTCCATCTGTTTCACCAATAACCTAAACTAATGTAGTTTCCAGACCAGAGCACATGATCTTAAGTGAACTGAAGAGAGTGAAAAGGTCTCTGGTGACACATAAAGACTTAGAGAAGATTGAACAAAGGTGTCCTATAAAAGAAATTTCTGGCCAAACAGAACTGGAAAGACACAGAGATTACAATTCTTCTATCATAACAGCAATGACTCATCCTGTTGCATAGTCACTTGGGGTGAAAAAGAAAACAGTTACTCAATCTCTCAGGGATTTAGACACAGAAGAATATATTATGCAAGTTTTAGCTGCGTTACTAATGGCCTTGAAGCACACAACTCTACTATGACTCTCACTCAGCTCAGCAGATCACAAATAAGATGACTCACGTATCCATGACATGATAGGAAAATAGAGAGCCTAAGAAGTGCAGAGGCAGGTGCTAATACAGTCACAGAGCACACAGTCAGGGGGAGAAAAGATTTATAAAATCATGAGCAAGGGACTGCAGAGAAATCAGCTCAAGGGCATGGACTGGGTTGATTTTTCTTGGTGTCACATCAGGAGGGGGTGAGTGTGAAGGCAGGCTGTGTGCAGAGATGAGCCAGGCCACTGGCACCCCTCACCTGTGTGTCCCCAGGGAATGGCAGCAGAGAGCTGGCCCTGGTCTCTGCACAGCAGCGCTGAGCGAGCCCCTGTACACACAGTGAGATCACACACCACTGAAAGCCATCCACAAACTTAACAATATTTATACTTGGCAGGACTTCCTACCCTGCTGGTACATGGTGATTTTGTAGAAGCTGTTAACTCTGAACGTTTAAAGACTAATTAAACGCACTGGCGGTGCCAGCCACAGCAGTATTTTGCCCATCAGCTCATGACTTACCTCCTCATGGATGAGGGCTTTGACAGATGTTCTCAAAGCACTGGTTAAAATCTGAATGGTTGGGCAGAGCTCAACTTAGATTCTGGACTAAACAGCTGGAAAAGCAGTTGTCCCAAGAAAACTGCAAAATTCTTTATGCTCTGGAGCTCAGATCAAAGCACAGATGTAAATGTAGTTTAAACTTTGCAGAAGTCAAATAATTAGGAGGATTATATTAGAAAGGTGATGCTGATACATCTAAATTTGGAAGTTTATGCAGGCCAGAGACAGTAAGATGTTTATACCTGCATGTGAGTCAAGCCAATGCTACTGTAGAAACAATTTTTAAATTTTTACAGGCAGTTTGGCATAGCCATTCCAATTTGCAGGTCCCATTGCCTGATTAAAAGATTCCAGATGGTTAAAGGAGTATTGAATTATAATGTGTCTGTGTGATCTATTACCTGCAAAAACACAGCCCATGCAAAGCAGGAGCCCTCAAATACTCAGGGGAACATCAGGAAAAATTCTGCATTTTTGTTATCACAGAAAGGAGACCCTTGAGAGTAACAAGAATAGCACTAACGCACAAGCTTGAGTGACATTTTTTTATGAGCTCAGTTGCACAAAGGAACTGCAGAGAACTGCCTTCAAATGACTAAATCTGACACATTTCCTTTAAATATTACCTAATTCCAAGGGGTTTATTCTAGGCATTTCAACTGACATATGTATGGGATGTAATGTACAGATACAGAAGGGATGCACCATTTCTTTCTGCTGTCAGAGCTGATTAACAAACCAGAGCAGGGTATTTTTGTACAAACCAGGATAACCTCCTGCCATATCCTGTCTTGTTCCCAGAGCTGACAGTCCCTAGGCTGACTTCATCCTTATCTCCTGTTAAACATGTAGGGGTTTAGGTGATGTGATGCAGAATCAGAGGGGTTTATGCTGGGAAGTAAAAGGAGCACTTGGAAATCTCTTGTGATGTGGACAGTGGAAGGAAAAAGCTTTTTATCTGCATCCCTTGTCTCTGCCCAGCATAACCCAGTGGAGGATCACCAGTACTTAAAAAAACAATTTGTATCATAAATTTCTCAAGAAGAAAACACTTGCAGGTTTAAGATTTAGATAAGATTCATCACTGCATTAGTAATACACAGTATTCCAATATATTTGAATTATTTGCCCAGAATCACTGGGAACACAGAACTTGTGATTGTGCCTTTATTCTGCGTATATTCATTGGAACAAACAGTGAAGGAGCAGGGATATGGCAAAAGCTTTCCCAGAGATCCAGCTGGCACAACCAGAAGGGTAATAAAAATACATTAGCAATAAAGTAAAGGCTCATCTATTATCTGAAAGCATCACAGTTCCAATGATTTATGGAATGACCTCTTTCTGAAAGAAGCCTGTATGTCCTCATGAATAAGGCTGATTGCAAGAGATGATACTGCTAACACAGTGTTCATATATTCTGAGTGTTAAAACTGCTGTGGAAAATAAGTGGCAGGTTTACTGGATGCTCTTTGTCATTTCTTGGCAATTTTAGATGGCAGTAAAGCTGTCATTTTGATTATTAGTGCCTTTCTGTGATGGAAGCAGGTTTTTTGGACAGGGACTGTGTGAAGGGTCTGACAAAGTGTAAAGTGATGTGCAACAGCTGGAACTGCTACAGCCAGAAAATATCCTGTAACCTGAGCTGGTCAGTTCTGACCCTGTCCTGTGATATTTTGCAACACTAATGACAAGTAAAACCAATGCAAACTGCTTTCCTAAACCTCTGTGCAAACTTTTGTCAAATCCTTGTGCTGTTACATCATCACAGCCAACTCTCATCCATTTCATTTGCTCCCAGACTTTTGTGAGGAGGAGTGAAATCATTCAGCTATCCCTCTCCAACTCCTCCAGGCTGCAACCTGTGCAGTGTGCTGGGAATCCAGAGCAGGGAGGACCCTGTGCAGCTGTGAAACAACATCTCCTTTCACCTGGCTCCTCCACCTTCCTCTTCTTCCACGTTAAAGGAGCCATCTGCAGCTTTTGCAGCTGTGCACCTTCCAAGTACGAACTGAGGCAGGTGAGCTGCTGCAGAAGTGTCTCCTTGAGAAATTCCACCTCTGAAAAGCTCCTAAGCTTTCTCACTTCCACCCAGAGTTTGGTTTAACCACACAGGCAAAATTAATGGACACCCTTCAGTGCTCAACAAGTCATAAAGGAAAAGCAAAGTAATATTAGGAAAAGGTTCTTCATCCGAAGGTTGAAGGACAGGCTGGAACAGGCTCCCCAAGGCAGTGGTCAGGGCCCCAAGCCTGCCGGAGCTCAGGGAGTGTCTGACCACACTCCCGGGCACACGGTGGGACTCTCGGGGTGCTCCCATGCACGGCTGCCAGCTGGTCCCGATGATCCTGATGGATCTCTTCCAGCCTGGAGCATTGTGTGTGGTGGGAGTTGTGGGGCACAAGCACTCGTGTCTGGTATCGCTCAGGAGGGGAATGAGTTACACACTGTGCCCCGGTCAAACAGCTTCCAGAGGCTGAGCAGGCCGCCGGCCCCCGGCAGGGCAGGTGACAGCGGTGTCGCCAGCCCCTGGGCCACTGTCATTGCTCGCAGCACGATCCGGACAGATGTACATCAAGTGGCAGAAGGCTGCCCGCCCGCTTGCTCCGGCATCCCGCTGGTGGCGGTGCCGCCGGTGAGGTCAGCGGTGGCGCGGTGTCACTCGCACGGCCCTGACGCCTGTCACCGCGCCGGGTCACACCCCGCTCGGCGTCACCCGGCCCACGAGCGTCCTGCGGGATCCCCGGGGACGGGAAAGGCGGTGCGCTCTGCCACAATGCCGGGCAGGGCCCGGTGCCGCCCCGGTGCCGCCCCGGTGCCCGCGCTGCTGCCATGGCAACGGCCGCGCGCCCGGGCACGGCGAGCGCCCCCAGCGGCCGCGGGCGGGGATGGAACAGCAGCCGGGCTCCCTCGCGGCGTCACTCATTGGCTGTCACGCTGTAGGAACCGCCCACTCATTGATCTTTTGACCAATCAACGTCCTCCCTTCCCTCGGCGAAGACGGAACAAGTGTTATAAACAACATCGCCCTGCCCACGCCCACCCTCCCGCGCCTCCCCCTGGCGCCCGGCTGTATCGCGCCTTCTCATTGGCTGGCGGCCGCCGCCGGGCTGGAAAGCAGCCAATGAGCGATGGCGGCGGCTCGGGCTGACACCGCCCCCTGAGGCCGCGGGCTCTGGGCGGAAGCAGGAAGCGGCGGAGGGGCGGCGGCGGCGCCATGGGGGCCGTGCTGGGGCTCTGCTCAGTGGCCAGCTGGGTGAGTGCGGGGCTCCCCTCCTACCCCAAACCTGCCCCTTCACATCCCCAACCTCTCCTGTTATCCTGGGGAGCCGGCCCTGCCCGGTGCGGTGCCTCCGCTGGCGGTTCGGGTCGGCCCAGGGGCGGGGGAGCGCTCTGAGTCCCCGCGGGCGCGGTCCCGGTCCCGCCGGAGCTGCAGCCCCTCGGAGCGGAGCGGTGCCCGGCTGGAGCCGTCCGTGCCCTTCCCGGAGCCGCGGGGCCCGGCGGACGGGCCCGCCCTGGGGAGGCCCCGGGGGCAGCCCAAGGCCGATAAACCCGGTTATCTCCGGCTGTTCGCAAACACGCTGTCAGTCAGAAAGGCCGATTAGCGATTTATCTGTGCGCTCCGGAGTGGAGTGTCTCTAAATGGGGTTCGGGTTTTCCTCTCGCTGTCGCCTAATGCGCCGGTGTCAGCTGCGAGGGGAATGCCCTTACTATTCCTGTCTCTGCCCTTCAGATTCCCTGTCTGTGCAGCGGTGCCTCGTGTTTACTGTGCCGATGTTGCCCCAACAGCAAGAATTCGACAGTGACACGTCTTATCTATGCCTTCCTCCTCCTCCTCAGTACTGTGCTTGCCTGCATTATGCTGGCACCAGGCATGGAAGAGCAGCTGAAAAAGGTATGGAGGGCAAAAAACCTCCTTCTGGCTGTTTTAAATGTCATTACTTGTGCCAGTGACTATTGATTTTCTTTTCTTGGAATGGATTATGCGTGAGACACAAACACCCGAGTGTCCTTGTTCCTGGGTTAAGATGCTGCATGTACTGAATGGCTTCTGGTGGAAACAGCAAATTCAGCAAATGTTCCTTTTTTAGTACATGCCTGGTCTCTGAAATCTGACCAGACCTGGAGACAGTCAGTTGTTATCAGGGGCCTGTGGTATCTTAGCCTTCCTGGGTGAAAAGTGTTGACATGGGGAGAGACAGATGATAATGAGGTGTGAGCACAAGGTCTTTTGTTCTCTGATCTCTCATAAGTTTTTTGACTGAAAGCCTTTCTAAGTTACAGAACTTAGAAAATGTAATTGCAAATATAGATGTAAATTCCCAATGAAATGTGTCTTTACCCAGATACCTGGATTTTGTGATGATGGGCTTCACACTCAGATCCCCCACTTGGATGGGTTTGTCAGCTGTGATGTGTTTGTGGGATACAGAGCTGTCTATCGGGTCAGCTTTGCCATGGCTGTGTTCTTCTTCCTCCTCTCCCTGTTCATGATTGAAGTGAAAACAAGCAACGACCCCAGAGCCTCCATTCACAATGGGTATGTGTGAGCCAGCTGGCTGCCCTTCAGCTGCTTTCCTCCCTCCAGCTTCTCTGCTGAACACTGGGGAAATTCCTCTATGCATACAAGGACGGGTTTCTTTTGGACCCAATACAGGGTAGTGCTTTGGTTTCCTTAAAAACTTCCTATTTATGTAAGAGGTTCAGTGTCCTGGTTGAGGGGGCTACTCTGAGGTGGGGTAGCCAAAAGGGCAGTGCTCTGTGTTTCCATAGAGATGTCAGATTGCAGCTAGTTTATATCTCCAACCTTGTGCAGCCTCTGGCACTCATTGGGTCATTCTCAAGGCCAGTCTGACTGAACCAGCAGAAACTGGTTTCTGATTTCCAGTTGCCTGATTTAATTGAGTTAGTTTTGGGCTAGATGACTGAATCGTTTAGAGTAATTTAATTGGAAAGGGACCTTTGGAGAGCATAAAATCATAAAAATATAGAATGGTTTGAGTTAGAAGAGACCTTAAGATCATCCACTTCCAACCCTCCAACCTTCCACTAGACCAGGATGCTCAAAGCTCCATCCAGGCCTGGCCTTGAATACTTCCAGTAGTGGGAAGTCCTCAACCTCCCCAGTCAACAGGATCATATGATCCAAAGCCTTGGTTGGAGCAGGACCAAGCTGCTTACAGATCATGTAGCACATGATTACTGTGTGTGAACTGTGTGTAGAATAAGACTAATATTTATGACTTCTATCTTCTTTTAAAGGTTTTGGTTCTTCAAAATAGCTGCTATTGTGGCTATCATGGTTGGAGCATTTTATATCCCTGAAGGGCCTTTCACAAGAGGTACAGTTAATGTTCATCATGGAAATCTGACTTGTATAAGCTCAAACATTTTCACAGATTTATTAGGCAACAGTGAAAGTTCTCTTGTAGAAGATGCAGTTTCTGCTCATCTTTCTTGGAATACCTTGGTTCATCCAGCATTTTGGTGACCAGCTGAAGTTATGGCAATAAGAAATCCCTTTTCAACTGCCTAAGTTTTGGTTATTAATAATTTTCTACTTCATGAGACAGTCACTACTGAGCTGAGTCTTCTGGCACTGGACTGGGGGCAGCTCAGGACACTGACAAGTGCTAAATACTTCACTAGAGTCTCTGAAAAATCTGTGGGGGAAACTTCTACTGTCTGGTCACATCAGAGGAGCTTCAGGGTTGTTGACCCTCCAAGAAACATGGCATGATGGCACTTATGTACACAAAGATGCCACATGCTAGATGTTGCCTTCATTCTGAATACATGTTGGGGTAAACATTCCCATGCTCCTGCCAGATTGAGGCCAAAGTGATGAACAGCATCTGATTTTCTAGTTTCAGTTTTTTTCATTATTTGTCTGTAGTATAATTGGGAGCTTTTTTGTTTTTAAATGGAGGTAGCATGCACATGATGAAAGCTAACCTTTTTTCCTCCTGCACCCTTTTCTAGCTTGGTTTTGGATTGGTGTTTCTGGAGCCTTCTGCTTCATTCTTATCCAGTTGGTTCTACTTGTGGATTTTGCTCACTCTTGGAATGAGAGCTGGGTTGAGAAAATGGAAGAGGGGAATTCTAAATGCTGGTATGCAGGTAAGAATCTTAACCTGTAAAGGGATTTGTTTGTACTGGCCAGTACCCTTCAGAATATCATTTACTGGTTTGCAGACATAGCTAGAATTAAACTCCATGTTGTCCCTGAGTCACTGCTGTTAACACCCGGAATTAATAGCAGCAGGGTTTCCTTTTTCTTGTTCATTACAATGCAGAATATTTTAGGCCTGTGAGTAGCACATCTGACAGTCCTAATAAACCAGGAGCCTGGTTCTCTTCAAACCTGAGCTTTGCTCTGCCCCTCCCCTGCTGTGTCCCCAGGAACTCAGTTGTGTCTGTGACAGTGGCTGCAGTACCACACCAAGTGTGCCTTGGTGCCTGCTCCCCAGCTGGCCATTAATTACAAAGTGCTAATTGTTGTGGTTCTTGGCTCATAGCTAAGAATGCTACAGCAGCATTTTGTAGCTTCTTACAGAGTGGAAATGAGAATGGGTGACCTCGAGCACAGGAATCCAGGGCACATAAATGTGCATGAGAAGTGTGCAAAAAGCACTCTCTCATTATGCCACTGTGGCCTGATACCAGTTAAACTAATTAAACTGCTGCTGAAAGGCAAGTCCTGTTCCCCTGATGGCAGCACTGGCCTTTCTCTGAGCTGTGCTGCTTAGTGACCCCAAGCAGAAATATATCCAGACCTTACAAAAATTCAGTCAGCTAGTCTGGTTTTGTGACTCAGACTGCCAGGTGAGGAAGCAAACCTGTCTTATTCCAGTGTTAGCTGGACATTAAGCCACTTTAGATGGACTATTAAAACTATATGTGTAATGTAAATTTATTTTTCCTCCAGCTCTGTTGTCCTGTACAAGCTTGTTCTATGCCTTGTCCCTGATTTTTGTCGTTCTCTTCTACGTTTTCTACACGAAGCCTGATGACTGCACTGAGAACAAGTTCTTCATAAGCTTTAACATGATCTTGTGCATTGTTGTCTCCATCGTTTCTATCCTTCCAAAAGTTCAGGTATTACTTTTATCTGTTCTTTCCTTCTGACATACCAAGCAGGGAAGTGAGAAGGATGTAGTACCAGTTCAGTCAGACATAAGAACTTTAAAACTTGGCTATAAAAGCTATGCTAGTTAGGAACTTAAAAAAAAATAAATCTTCCTCTGAAACCATTGCACTACATAGTGACATATTTTCTGAAGAGAGGCTTTTTTGAGCTAACATGGTTTTGGACTTTGTTTCCATGTGGCAGACTGCTGGCATGGTTTTAGTGGTGAAGGCCCTAGCAAAGCAGAGAAATCTGTTAGGGAGTAGGAAAATAGCTGGAGATTTATTTGCTCAATACTGTGGCTTTGAAATTAGGGGTTAGCTTGTTTAACATAAGGGGAAAATTGCATGTTACTCGATTCTGAACTGAGATTGCTCAAATCACATGCTAGATTCACATCTACAAAATAGTTTGAAAAGGTTGAGATGAACTCAGTAAGAGCCCATAACTGAGTCTTGGGCACAAAAAAAAAATGGATTTGGTTTGCTTATTCCTTCTGTGTTTGAGTTGCTTTTTGCATAAATTAAATGACTCTAAGGAGTTTCTTCCAGTCTTTTGAACATAGAAATGCATTGAGCTTTGTTCTACAGCAATAGTTTTCATGCTAGTAATTGTTTCTTCTGTGGCAGTGGTAAAACTATACAACTCTAGGTAAAACTTGCCCTTTTGACCTGGCTCTTCTGCTTTGAAACAGGAACATCAGCCTCGCTCTGGCCTCCTCCAGTCCTCTGTCATCACACTCTACACCATGTACCTCACTTGGGCAGCCATGTCCAATGAGCCTGGTAAGGAACACGCTGTCTCCAGTCACATATTTTGGTGTCAAAGCAGAAGCTGCTGATGGTTATTACAGATCACTCTGTGGGAATTGCTGATCTGTCCAGATCAAATCCAGTGAGGCTGAAAAGCTGACTTGACCAAAACCATCAAACTGCCTCTTTGCAGAACTAAACTGGGGTGTTTGTAAGAGGGGAAAAAGAAACAGTGTCAGGGCATTCTGATGTTATTTATTTATTATGCCCTTGTCTAGCTCACAGGCAGGAAAAATATTGCAGGCAATTTCTGCCTCTGGAGAATTGAAGAGATCAGCAGTTAAAGGGAATGAAAAATTGCACGTTTACCTGTCATCTTTTCTTAGCTACATGCTGGCAAAGCTCATCCCTCTAATCTGCCTTAAAATTCCTTTCAGAAAGAAACTGTAACCCAAGTCTGCTCAACATCATCACCCAGATAGCTGCACCCACAGCTGTTCCAGCCAATGCCACTGTCCCACCTGCCACTCCTGCTCCACCCAAGTCCCTGCAGTGGTGGGATGCCCAGAGTGTTGTTGGACTGGTTATCTTTGTCCTGTGCCTCTTGTATTCCAGGTAGGATCTGCACGGATAACCAGTGATAAAGAATTGGGATTTGTCTGCCTCTTTGGTTTGGATCTGGGTCCAGGTGTACCTGCATTTATTCACATCCAGCTGCTGTCTCAGGCCCAAGGCCAAATGTGGCTCATAAACTGCTTTTGCTTTGTGCATGAGGATAAGCCTTGTAAGCCAAATCGATAGAACAACGTGTGTTACAAGATGATTAGAGGGATGGACCTCTCCTGTGAGGAAAGGCTGGGAGAACTGGGTTTGTTCAGCCTGCAGAAAGGAAGGCTTTGGGATGACCTAATTGTGCCTTTTCAGTGTCTGAAGGGAGCCTACAAGGAACATGGAGAGAGACTTTTACAAGGACACGGATTAAAACTGGAAGAGTAAGTTTAGATTAGATATTAGGAAAAACTTCACTGTGAGGATGGTGAGGCACTGGAATGTTTGTCCAGAGAACCTGTGGCTGCTCCATCCCTGTAAGTGTTCAAGGCCAGGCTGGATGGAGCTCTGAGCAACTTGGTCTGTTGTCCTTGGTCTAGGGTCTAATGTGTCCCTGCCCACAGTAGGTGGGTTAGAACGGGATAATCTTTAGGGTTCCTTCCAAACCACAGCTTTCTATGATCTGGGACTAGGAATGCTGTTTAAGTTAACAAAAGCTTGGATAAAAACAATTGGAGGCTTCCAAATGGATTTTAAAAAATATTATTCGCTAGTCTTAGACATTCATTGTGTGGTCCATTGCTTGCTTTGCTAGCAAACATACCTGACTGTAAAAGGAGTTGTTAACCAGGTCTCTCTTTCCGCTGCAGCATCCGCTCTTCAAGTAACAGCCAGGTGAACAAGCTGACGCTGTCTGGCAGTGACACTGCCATCCTGGAGGAGACGGCGGGCACAGGCAGCGGGGCTGCCGAGGATGGAGAAGTGCGCCGTGTCACGGACAATGAGAAGGATGGGGTTCAGTACAGCTACACCTTCTTCCACTTCATGCTCTTCCTTGCCTCTCTCTACATCATGATGACACTGACAAACTGGTACAGGTAAGAGCCAGGTGGGAAGCGATGGGTTCTGTGTGCCAGTGTTTCCATGTAGATAGGAAACTCCTGCCCTGTGGGGACACCTTTTGTGCCACCTACTCCTGCCAAGCTGGTGAAGGTGCTGTCCCTGTGCCAGTTGCATTAGAGTTGTGCCTTCTCAGTTTAGTGTTGCTGAACTAAAATGTGAGCACAGCACAGGGAGCAGCTGTGGTTCCAAGGCACTACTTCAGAGCTGAAAGGGCAGAAATTGTGGCTGCCATTCTTCAGCTGGATGAGTAGCAGGAAGGATACCCATGGAACTGGTTTCAGGTGGTCTCCTGCAAAGTTTATTAGAAGCCAGCCTGCTGGTAGTGGCTCTTCATCCTGGGAAACATGTGCAGGGACAGCCAGATGTGCTGCTTATCAAGGATATGATTTCCTACATCTGTTGGAAACACGTGGACATACCCTCTGCTGCTGCAGCTCAAACCACTGCCCCCAGGACAGTATTAATTCTTAATACTTATTAATTAGCAAATACACTTAGAGATCAGAAGCCACCAGGAGTCTATTGCACAGCTCATGCAAATACTTCCTTGAACAGCAGCACATCAGCATGGGCAGGCAGGACTGAAAACTGGGTTCCAAGAGCCTGTGAAGGAGCAACAGGAAACTGCTGGTTTAGTTGTCTCACTATGTTCTCACAAAGGGCCTTGCACTGGAGTGTCCCAAAGGATTGCCCTCACTTCAGATTCCTATGAGAGGTACCAAGGAATACTGGGAGGTGCTTTCTGTCACTACTAATGGACTTCTTTACTTTTTAGCCCTGATGCAGATTTCAAAACCATGACAAGTAAGTGGCCAGCCGTGTGGGTGAAGATAACCTCCAGCTGGGTTTGTCTGCTTCTCTATCTCTGGACCTTAGTGGCTCCTCTTGTCCTTACTAATAGAGACTTCAATTAAGTTCCTGCACCTGTCTAAACTTACAAAAGTGAGGAACTCTTTGCTAAAAGCCAAAATGTTCATTTATTGCTTTAGTTACTGTTTCTTATGTTGGTATTAAAATGCAGTTGGATAGTTACATATTGCATAATGCTTGATGCAGCATCAAAATTATCAGTTATCTTTCTATTTTAACCGTTCCCAGGGTTATCTTACTACTGCATTTTTAAAATTCACTACAGCTGTGCTGTCAAAGCACAAAAGAAATTATCTATTCTGTCCAAAAGCCACAACCTTCTACTGAATAGAAGTTATCATTTAGTTAAATATGAAGTAATATATTTTAAAGAACAATTATAATCAGCATAATGCACTACTACGCTCATGCTTCAGTTTCTGGAAGTGTAAGCCATGCTGCTTGATTTCTACATTCCACTGCTAAAGTTTATTTACATGAAAAGTTTATTTAAATGACTTAACTTTGTGTTGTGGCAAAAAGCACCCTTATTCCTCACCAAAAGATGAGAACTGAAGTCGAAAAACTGGTTAACTCTTAATTCTTTTTAAGAGGCAATTTCTATGGTAACTTCTTTTTTAGATTGTTTGCCAAATAGAGTGGTAAGTGTATGAGTAGCTTAATCAACTTTATGATTATGTTGGAAAATAGAGCTTAATGATTGATTTCAGTTGTCCAATATGTTTAATAAAAGTAACAGGCATGGAATTATTATTATTGGCTCTAAGGCATTTGCACTGTAAACTCATTTGAATAAAGCAGACTAACTACTGAAAGTGGCCCAGCTCTGGTGAAGTGTTAAGAAATAGCAGTTCCTTCTCTAGTGGAAAACAGCACCTGCAGTGATCAGCTGCTGCCCTGTCCAGCTGGGGGTGACTGGGTGTTTGCTCTATGCAGTAAATACTAAGTGACATCTTTCTTTTGAAACAAACAGTATCTTCCCCATGAGGCTGTCAGTGTCAAATCCTGTTACTTGAAGTTGCTCAGTTCAAGTAAATTTCTACCTCTCCAACAGAAAGCAACATCTTTTGCTAATGTAGTGCTCAGGTGATTATGTGTAGTAGCAACTGTAAGTGTGGAACTTGTGTGTTATTGACATTTACAGTAAAATATCCCAACATGACCCGAGACAAAGGTATTGAAAATATCAAATGAGAAGCTGTTACATTGTGTTTAATCACCCAGTCATGCATCATAAACATACACATTTTTGACGACTTTGTTTTATAAAATGCAATATAAAAATAAATTTTATCAAAATAAGATGTACACTTAACTACCCAACACCTCTAAGCCCTACCAGAATTCTAACAGAAGGCAAAATTAGTAGTTGAATAACACAATGAATAACTCATGCCAAAATGAGATGTAACAAAAACGATACTTCAGCCAGTTCCTGAAAATACCTCCTAACACCCATTTGCAAGAGTATAAATTCAAGTACTTTTATGTACAGTTTGCAGCTACCTTTTGTGCCCCCTACTGCCAATGCAGTTCAAGTATCCTTCCTTATAACATTTTGGAATTGGCAGGGATGGCTGATGTACTGGGAAAGGCATCCAACCTTGGAAAATAAAGTTATTTCAAGTGGGAAGAAGGACCAAAGTAGTTGTTGAGCTGTAAAAAAACCCAAGCAATCCCTAAGCAAAAAAAGACAACCCCATCCTGTAAGCTTTTCTAGCTATCCTCTTCACTTGCAGCTAAGGAGATGCTATACTTGACAACAAATGTTTATTTTCCAAATGCTGACATGAGAAATTCTGAGAACAAACTCATTTCTTTGCTATTGAGTGCTAAAGCTCAAAGAACATTCCCAGCTCTGTAGCCAGGCACACACAGAAGCCAGAGCTGTGCTTTCTGTAAGACATGCCAAGCACTGGTCAGAGTGACTTCAGGGTTAGAAACACAGCTCAGTGAAGCTGCAATTCCTGGCTGAGTTCTAAAGCCAAGGAACAGCAAATTAGAAATAACAGATGCTTGATAAAACCTGGCTTAATTCAGCATCCTGACATCCACTGCCCAGGACTAGCTTTAAGAAGAAGAAGTTCTGCAGTAGCTCTGCCACAAGACTGGCACTTTTCAGCACTGGAAATTGTGGTGCTCTAACCTCAGCCAGCACCATGGCTGCCACACTGACTCCTGTGAAGAAAATTCTATCCCAGCCAAACCCAGCACAACCATATAACCTCATTTATTATGTTTGAATCATATTCTTTATTAGTGAGCAGAGGAAAGAAGAGGGTGGATCTAGTCTGCATACTATTTAAGGCATGCAAGAAAATGTAAAAGCCTGGAAAAGGGTGTTTAGTAGAGGTTCCTCAGCCTTCTGCTGAACACCACTAGATTTATTTCTTTTTGAAGGACATTAAATTGAATTTTGAACATCCAGTCTCCCCCTCTAGTACTTATATAAGGGTTCCTAGAATCAGTATACCCCCTCTTCTAACCCAGCAACACAATTAAGGAAAGTCTAATCAGTCAGGCCTTTATAGGTAAAATGGTCCATCCTGTTTTTTTCAGTTGTACCTTGTGACTGGAATTAAGAGGCACTAAAACAACAGAGGCACCACTCTCTCTGTTCTAGCAGTTTAGCAGTGTGGGCAGCCACTTATCTGTCCAAGTCCTGGTGCTGTGTGCTACTGGCTTCTAGGTGGCAAAAAACTGAATTAACTTCTGCAAAACACAGCATATTCTGGTCACAAAGGAGGAGCTGCTTAGCAGTACTCTTTTACCTTATTTAAGTAGATGAAAATGGCAGTTTGTTTTTTCCCTGCACTAAAGGTAGTAGTTACCAAAGAGGAGTTACAATTGACTTCTAAATGTAAGAAACGTAAGGAAAATTAATCTCTTCCCACCTTTAATCTACAACTGTTCATGTGATGAGTTTTCTGCTCCTACAGATTCTGAACTGCTACCCAGGAAAGAAAAAAAAAGCTTCATTGTTTTACCCCTTTTCAGTACCCAGTCTCTTTTTATAATGTTGGGATGACAGGTGTGGCATTTGCCAACCCTTAGTTCCAGGAGGAGATCTGCTGCCAGGTCAGTCATCACAGTTGTAGAGGAGCCTCCTTTTGGCAGTGCAGTCATGCTGCAAGGGGGCTGAGAGGAAGAAAGACATTCAAAACAGAGTTTGGCACTTTGAAAAATGAATGTCTGAGATCCTCAAGATAATTTAGTTTTATATTTACAGAAATATAACTGGTGCCTATAATCACATTTGGCACTAAATCAAGATTTCATCCAGAGAAAGTGCTCTAGTGATAAGTTCCCAATCAGAAGGGATGTTCTTTTCCACCACATAGTGAATTATTTCACCTTGACGTAACAGACTGTGCTTTCCTCGTCCTAGTGAGGTTTCCCATCTCCACACCATAACAGTGCAGAAGAATGTGTGCAAAGAGTGTGCTGAGAGTTAGGTTCTAATTCAAGACCATTAAACAAAATGAACTTGGGGAGTGGGAACAGCTTATTTAGACACAGGTATCTTACCCTGGGGTTTGACATCAATGTTAGTTCTGTCTCTAGACAAAGACCTAGAAGCACAGGCATACAAGTTATGGGTAAATATCACAGAGATGATTCAAGTCTAACTTCATACAGGAACATGACAACCAAAGACAAAAGAGGTCAACAAAGTTGTAAACTAAGTTGTAACACTTCACAGAAGAGCTGACAAGCACAGTGAACAAAATGCTACAATATCAGGAAATTTAAGAATGTGCTTTTAAAAAGCCTGTCTGCATTTGGTTTCACAGACTTTGAACTCAAAATCAGCCCAAAGTAACAAGCTAAAGCAGGACCTTGCTGTCTTAATGAAGTATTGCCTTCTATATATCACATGGCAATTGCTACAAAACCTCCTCACACATCCTGGGTATGAGGTACTTATCCAATTCCTTATCTCAACCAGAAAAGAACTAGCAATGTGGGAAGGTGGCTGACACAGCTTTCTTTTATTTGGTCCTGAACCTCATTATTTGAAGCTCCTGTCCAATCAAAAGCCTTAGTAAATGATCTGGAAATGAAGATTGCACCTGCTGTCTAAACCTTGGTATGGATATTATGGCAGTTTAATGCATCAGTCACAGTTCTTCCAACTGTGAGGAAGTTTAAGATAAGACCTACATACAGGTATTCATGAATAAATTTTGTTCTGTATTAATTTGAACAAATATTCACTGAGATATTTCAGAAACACCGACTCACAATCTGAACCACGTGACAGAGGACAGGCCAAGTTAGACTTCTATGGTTTTAAGCAATCTTCACTACAGAATTATATTTTGAAGGGTTCAAAAGCCATTTTTGTGTCTTGGATTACTGGTGTTTGCAGAAGGGGAAGGGACCAGATGATCACAAAGCTCCTAAATCATCCTCACTTATCACCTGTGGGGGGGGGGGACAAGAAATTGTCAAGCTTACCTACCTGCAATAATTTTTTCCCTTTATCATTGGAAAGAATAGGCCAGTTTGCACCATTCACATAGAGTTTGATGAGCCTCAAGTCTTCTGCATAACTTGTGCTCTTTGCTTCTACCCTCCCCGAACTCTGCCCTGCCCCCATTGTGCCCTCTCCAGCTTCCTTTGGTTCTACAGTGTAAAGTGCCTCAGCAGTCTGTCCCTAAACTGCAGGTTTAGGAGTAAGGCAGAGTTCACAACATCACCTAGCAGAGCAGATCTTAACTGTGCTGGAAAACTTCCCTCCAGTGGTTTGTTAGTAACAGTAATAGAGCTGAGGTTTCATCCCTCGCAGGGAATCATCACACTGCTTTTCATCAGCATCCCCACTCACTAGCAGGTCGTGGGGAGAGCTGTCACAGGGGAGCACCAGCTCTGAGAAATCATGCACAAAGTCCTCTTCAGAGGCCAGCAGCAGCTCATTCCAGGCAGAGATGTCCAGCTTGCCTGCAGTGCCACCATACTCTTCAGGAAGGATCACTGGAGGAATGTTTTGGTGAAGGGAATTCAGATCACAGCCATGAAGAAAAAACTGAAAGGAGAAAGCAAAAGAGCTTTAAAATTGCACATCAAACACTTTACAGCAAACTGCTGAACAGTCAGCTAACAAGCTTATTTTGAGCTGAAGAGCAGCTTTAAGAAGTGATGTGTTCATGGGCAGATGGCAGCACAGAACAGTGGGCAAATGCAGTCAGACACACCAGTGTCTTGAGACAATCCACACCTTGTGCAGATTAAATCCCAACAAGAGACCTCACATGTGCTTGGGCTGAGGTTCCAGATTCAGTTCATCCCCAAGTTTGCTCATGGGATTGAAGATACTTATCCTTGTGGGAAAAAAATCATCCTTGGTAACCAGTCCTGTGGAGAGGACACTTGTGCCTCACAGGACCTTTGCATAAGGGAAAAGAGCAAGGAAGGGGCAGCAGAATTTTCCAGTGACACCACCTCATGAACAAAGTGCTACTGGCCCAAATAATCCAACCAGGGATGATGTCCTGGATACAGAGCACATGTACTCAAGTTCCATTTTAATATTTTGCCAGTGTTGAGTTCCTCAAAGTTTCTGTCTCACAGAGAATTTTCCCAACAGGCATATTTTTGAAAATTAAAGTAGAAAGTAAAATGGCATCAATATTTTTCTAACTGTCAAGTATTATAATTTTTCTTTTTTTTTAAGAATGGCCATGCAAGGAACTTACAAACATTAATACTGATATTAAAATCACACCTTACCCTGTTTGCAATCTTTTCCTTCAGAAAAGGCTTGATGATTGCAAAAATGCCTTTGAATATGCGAGGCTCATTTATTATGTTAACAGCCTTTATTCGAATGGGGAATCCATCCTGAAGGGTAAAGAAGATTTTTATAATGCAGTTTAAAAAAACATTTGCCATCTTTCTCTTTTCAAAGTGAGACTCACTGCCAGCACAACCCACTGGCTCCCCAACTTTAATCTGAGGTACCAACATAAACCAAACAACAATAGAAATTCAACTTGTTACAGAGAGCAGTCCTTGGATGACATCTGTGAGCATAAAAACAAAGTCAAGGGACAAGAAAAACCTCCATAAAAACACACTGCTGTCAGTAAATCCTCATTTTCAATGTTGATGTTTATCTCCCTTGACAAAACCACTCAGATAATCCCTGTCCTTTGGGTATTCCCAGCCCTAATAAGGATGCAGTCACAGTGATGTCTGCAGCTCCTGAGGAGTGCACCACACTCAGTGCCCAAGCAAGCTCCCTCTAACAGTGTGTCCAGCAACAAGATTTGGTGCTCAGGAGACTCTAAGATGTATTTTTATGTGAAGAAGGAATCTAATATCACTAGGACACACTGCTTCCCATACAGGACAGTTTAAAACAACATCTTATTATGGGATTTTTGCTGCAGAAATTTATTTGCAGAAATATTTTCCATAGGCAAAAGCTCACGATCAGCAATTAAGGATTCAGTGAAGTTTCTTTCCCCTATAACCAGCTGTACATATACAAACCAGTCAGTGCTTGGAGTGAAAAGCAGGTAAGAGGCACTGCTGAAGTATTTTTCTCCATAGGAACGTTGGTGAATTACCTCATCTTTGCAGGAGCTGCAGCTCAGCAAGGCTGATGCACAACACATTTATATTCCACCATACCTTTATGTCTTTCCCCAAGTCCAGCTATTGTTTTGTGAACATCTTCCAGCAGGAACAGCAGGACACCCATGGCTTTATTTGTACAAATTAAATATAGGCTTACAGTTAAATGACACATTTAGATAAAAATGTAAAGGAATGAGTTCTTATAAAGGCCTTCCTTAACTCACCAGTCTCATCTCCATACACTCCCCTGATTCACCCTATCCCTCCTGATTCCCCCATGGATACAATAAAGGATGTAACCAGCTCAGGCCAGAACAAAAGTAATGATGGAATGAACCCATTCAAGAGAAGTTTTCTCATCTCACTCCTCCAGACTGTATCAACATCAAGTGAAATCATCAGATGTTCCTGCCACTTGGGCCAGGCTGCCCCTGAGTCCTTTTTCCTTCCCCTTTTGTCCAGCTTCACTGTGTTTACACCCTTGCTCTAACTTGTTCTCCAGCACTTTCCTTCCTCACATCCCGGCAGAGATGTTTCCATTACTGTCTCTTTTGCTGCCCCTGTGCTAAAGAAGTCTCTGCCTTCAGGGCATGGATGGAAATCCTCCTCAAATCATATTCAACCGAAAGTTCTCTGAAAATTTTTGCAGGAGCACTTGAGCTGGAACCTGCACTTGCCCCATGGCTCCATCTTGGCTGGCAGGAACCATTTAAGTATCAGGCCATTTCCTCACTGTCTCCTCTCTAACTGTAATTCTCTGCTCTCTTTCCTCCTTAACCACTACCTAGCAGAACTGCTTTTGTCTGTTCCAACTCAAAGTCTGCATTTCTAATGTAAATTTAGTTTTAGGAATGCAAAAGTCAAAAAAAGGGGCAAGTGAGTTAAGTTGGCTATAAGGGTGTGAGAAACTGGTTGGGCAGAGACATGTTTAACTCTGCTAGTGAAAGCCAAGATGATGAAGTTTGTGGTGATATAGTCAAGAACTCTGCACACAGAAGCAATCATTTACAATGTACAAGCTTATTTTCCCACCAGTTCAGGTCTTACCTGAAGAATTCCAATCACTTTTTTGGCTACAAAAGGACCAAAATGAGACGCCTTAGATAAGCTGACTCCTTTGTAGTCTGCCAGGATTACAATTCCATTCACCTGGGTCTCTTCGGACTGAATGAGTTTTTCTAAGGTTAAGTATATGGCACGAATGTTCTCAGTAATCGGATAATTACTGGGTGTCCATCTGTCTGAGGTTACAAGACAGGGATGGTAAGTCGGAGAGTGAAGATAAGCTAACAATACACATTCCAAAAAACTGATTTTCTGTTTTTCTGGACTCAAAAGTTATTCTGTATAGCCACAGTTCTACTTCAGAGCAGCCTTTCTTAAGCAATTGGTAAATGGCAACTCATGTTTACTTCAGGGAGCAAAGGCAATGGTTTTAAGAACCCCATTCTCCACCCAGCACAGCTCATTAATAGCACTTTCAGCTCAGAAAGAAGGCAGGTAAATGGAAAAGAGGAGAATGAATGAAGAGAAATTTACAGCAAGCCTGGCAGCACCAAAAGCACATGAAAGACTGATTATTTATACAGGAGTCAGAGCTATAGGCTTCTCTCTCTGGTTATTGTAAAAACAAATTACAAGCTTCTCAGGGTAGGCTGGCAGCCCTGTTTCAATTTGAGTTGCTGCATATTAATTTTTCTTGTAGTGCCTAATATTTCATCGACCCATCTCACTGCATTTTTGTTTTGCCATGATCACAGTTATTGCTGACACAGGCAAAGGAACCGGAATAATGCTGGCTAAGGACCAGCCCGTGCCTTCCTCAGTCAGCTTTTCAAATTTGAGAGAGCCCACATACTCTGTGCAAGGCACCACTGTTCATGGGAGAGCAGGGAATAGGCTTTTGGCCCAGACACACCTCGAGGATGGGGAACAGAGACACTCAGGACTGAGTACCTGGGCGGATGCAGACGACGTGGCGTCCCTGCGGGTCCCGGTGAGGCAGCACAGTGACAAAGCCTGACTCCAGGACAGGCTTTATTGCAGATGGCTTCAGGTTACTGAACACCTCTGGCCAGGTCCTCCTGCAGGTGTGGTAGTTCACCAGGAGCTGAAGCGCTCGATCGTAATCAAACTTCCTGGCTCGGAGGAACCTTAGCAAAAAAGCATCGTCCAGGCACGTCCCCAGGGAAGGATAGTCCTTGCACACCATATCTCGGAGTGCCTGCACGTCACGGAGCCTCCATTCCGGCTTCTCCTGGAGCTCCTCCCGGGCTTTGGTAACAAGATCAGGAGACAGGGTACAAACATACTTTGGCCGGTCTGGCAGGAGCTCACTGTCCGATGGAGACCCTGCTGACGGACTTGTCCTGGTGCAGTCGCTCTCTCCTGACATAATGCAGCAGTAATCTGTCAAAAAATAAATGCTGCATGTGACAAACAAACCCTCAGACTTACAACCCCATTGTCTGTTTACATATTTATTATGTTCTGTATCCCTGTTTCCTAGCTAAAGACGTTGCCTTTCCAAGAAGCAGCACTACAGTCAAGGGACTCCATTGATTTTAATTCTCCTAGCAGGATTTAAAAGTGCAAGTTACTCTAATCTCTTTATCCTACCTAGCAGGTAGAGTGAAACCTGGATGAAACCTAACCCAATAAAGTTATAATACAGAATTACACAGCTTCATTGCAAAACACATTATTCAATCTGTCTTAATGTTTATTTCCTACGTCCAGCTGGAAACTAAGGCAAAGCAAACATCCCAGTTTGTTATGATTCTCATATTTGGCCAAATTACACCTTCTGAGAAGCTCCCCCATCTAAACTCAGAAAGGCAGAAGTTTTGTTTAAGTTCTCTGGCAAACACAGGCACTTACCAGCACCTCTGCCTAGGTGAATGTTATGAGTAATTCAAGAGGAGCAGCACTTGGGAATATAAGAAATGGCTGCAGTAAACAAGCTGGATGAGCAAGTAAGAAAATTAGACTCTTATGCCAGCACTGCATGGGTACTGAGGCCGGCTTAATCTAGTTGTAACTTTTCAGTGCGATGCCAAGATGTCTGACCTGGGACCTGAAGTTCCAAATCCAGTCACAAGTGGATAGAGACAAGTAAAAGTCAGAGAATCACAAGCCTGCCATAATTCCTGTAGCTGGACCTGGGGCTGGCAGGGAAATACGGCTTTATTTTGCTGAGGTGCTGACATTCAGTCACTCACAGCACATCACACCGCTCCTGGCTATCACACGGAGCCGCCTGCCACAGGGACACTGGCCACCCGCACCCACCTTCCTCCTGCCCTGACAGAGCTCTCAACGCCCCGCTCCCACCTCAGCTTCCCCAGCTGCTCGGGACGGCCCTCGGGATCGCTCCCAGGGACGCGTTTCAGCTGGGAGCACCCAGCCCCGAGCGTCCGCAAAGCCACAGGGACAAGGAGGCTGCCAGGGACCGCCAGACCTCCCCCTCAGCCGCGGCCCCGCAGCCCCCTCAGCTCCCAGGCCCCTCAGCTCCCGGGCCCGCAGCCCGCCCGGCCCGGAGCCCCCGGGCCCCGCAGTCCCCGGGCCCCGCAGCCCACCCGTACCGGAACCCCCAGGCCCCACAGTCCCCGGGCCCGCAGCCCGCCCGTACCGGAGCTCCCCCGGAGCAGCCGCGTCCCGGCCCCGCCGCCCCGGAACGGCCCCGGCCGCTCGGAAGTGACGGCCCCGCCGCGCCTGCGCCATGGCCCCGGGGCGGCACCGCGGCCTCGGTAGCGGCCCCGAGCGGTTCCGCCTCACGCCCGAAATTTGGGGCTTCTCTGTCTCTGGCATCTGCTCCGTGCAGCGGGGGAGCCCCGGGGACACTTCCCGAAGGGACGTCGGCCCTTCAGTGCCACCTCATCCTCCGTGACAACGGCAGGGCACTGCCTCCAGCCGTGAGCCACGATGGCAGAATTTTATATATATATATATATATATACACACGTACATACATACATACACACATATATATATATCTACACACAATATCTGATACATAAATATAATACATACAGCAATAATACAAAGATGTAATACATAAATAATGCATATATTTTATAAAACACATTTTGTAAATACATTTTACACTTGTAAAATACATGTTATGTGTATGGAATATGTTATGTATAAAATATTTTTATTTTCTATACGTATATGTGTGTATATATATGTATACATATACATTTAAATACACATTAATTATGTATGTTATGTGTATATATAGCATTGCTATATAACATATGTAATTATATAACATACAGCAAATATACTTACCTATATATAGATGACATTTATATACAATATATAATCACATATATAAAATTACATTTTATTTTCATATATATATCTACATATATATATACACACACATACATACATATATAAATATATATATCCTATATATTTATTTTTATATATATCTGCATCCCAGGGCCTCTCCCAGCCTTTGTCCCCCCGTTGTATCCAGGTCGGTACCTGTGAGACCCGAACAGAAGGGAAAGGCAGCTCATAGGAGGCCAGGTGGTGACACCTGCCCTGTCCGCATGGAATTTGTAATAAAAACGATGGTCGCTCCCAGGTTTGCTGCATTTAAAACTCACCGGGGAGTGCTGGGGAGGGGGAAATGCCGCGTTTAACCCCGCAGGTGAAGGGATGCAGAGGTTGATTGCAAACGCCTCAGCATCCTGGCAGGGACAGTCCCTAGGGCGGTGGTTTCTGCTCTTCTCTCTCGCTGTAAGCTGTGCTCTCAGCCAGGAGAGGGAGTCAAGGATAGTTGGACAAAGAGTGGGAATCCCAGGAACCTACAGTGGGATCCAAGGTCCTTCTGCAGCATACAAGATTCAGCTCTGATTCGTTTCTCTGCCAAGGGTTCACCCTTCTAAAGGAGAAAATGTTTCAGTGATGCTGTACCCGGTAAGGGAAATGCCAACATGGAAACAAGTGGAGTGTGTCACAGGATCCTCCTGCAGAGAGCTGATCCAGGGAAGGGGAATTCATTCATTCATTCCAGCCTGTGCTCATGGTCAAACCCTGGGTGCAACCTGGCTATCTGGTGTCTGAAGCTAGGTCCAGTTTGGATCTGAGTAAACTGGACCTCTTTGTGATGTTGCTCCATGCCCCTTCCAGTAGATTTGTGGGATAAATGAGGTTGGAAGGGATCTCAGGAGGACAAGAGATTTTGCATTACTCACATTTCCGTTCCTACAGCTCCTGGGCACAGAGACCTGCAGCACAAGTGTGACAGAAGCAGCCAAGTGGGACCTGGAGTCCCAGGTGTGGAGATGGATCTGTGGCCTCCCAGCTGAAGGGATGACAGAATTTCCTGGATCACCTGATCCACCTAATTGCTGATCTGAGAAAAGGCTTCAAAACACCAAACAGCTGGGAAGAACTGGAGCTGCAAACAGCAATTTATGCTAAAGGTTGCAAAATCTGCTTGGAATTTACACCTTTCAAACAAGGGAGGAAAATTTAGCAGGGAGGTGACAGTTCCAGTCCTGACTGGTTAATGGCTGCTGCAACAGGGTGTTAGGAGTGAGCAGGGATGTTTGAAAGGAGCAACATGTGAATGAAGCTCTGTTTTGGGGAACATGAATCACTAACAATCAATTGAGAGATATGGAAAATGAAATGAAAATAAGTGCAAGAGCCTTAAGCAGGTGAGAGAATGATGAAGGAAAGTTGAAGGGAGGATACTGCACAGTGAGGAAGAGCTGGGAGTGAAATATAATCTGGGGATGGCCCCCAAATGAAGTGACTGTCTTACCTCAGCTTTTCTTATGTGGGGAATGTTGAACTGATGGAGAGCAGGAGGTGGTGAATGGAAGTGAGGGGGTTCAAGCGTCAAACCAAGTTGTTGAGGGAGTTTGAAAATACTGGCACAGGAAATCAGAGGAACTGTAACAAGAGCTGTAATTTACTCTTCCTGTTGTTCCTGTGTTGCCATCCTGTGACTAGAAGCCAGTGAGGCAGAACCTGTCTATAAGGAAGTAAAAGCTAAAAACTGAAAACAAACGTCCAAGAACTGACAGTCACAGGAGGTGTGATAGCTGTAGACTGAATTTAAACTCTCCTCCTAGGAAGGAGTTTTGCCTTTGTCCACTGCATCAGAAGGGAGAAGGACATGCAGCACCACATGCTCCCTCCCCAGATGAGAGATGATCCCCACCAACTCTGCCACTCCATCAGGTCCAGACCTACAGTCTGTGCAGGAGTTTTCATCAGGAGTTGTGCTGTGACCTTGGGAACCACACCCAGAGCCCCGTGGGGAATCCAGCCTTTCTCCTGTTCACCTACCACATGTGATTCATACCTTTCTCAGCTCCGCTCCTGGGTGCTCCCATGCTCTGCCGTTGTGTTATAAATGAGTGGCTGTTGGTGTTGGTTGATATTTAATGAAGTCCATGTAATACTCTTCACTTATTTACTTACCCGATCCCAGTCTTAATACCCAGCCTGGGAAAGTTATCTTGGCTTCTTTAAGCTTTTCCACCATTAGCAATAAACGTTTTACAGTCTTGGCAAGCTGAGGCTGAAAAGCGAGAGCATGACTTCAAACAGCACTGCTCACAGAGAAGGCTTTAAACTGATATTAAATCACTAAACTGTGCAAACATAACAGTCCTGTAATAAAGATAATCTGTGAGCAGTTCAGTCCAGGAGGGGCTCTGGTCCTTGGTGAAACCTCTGGGCCCCACAAACTACAGAACCCTTTTGGGCAACTCAGTGTCAGAGCAGAGAGCCACTCATGCTGCAGTGCTGGACAAGGTCTGCCTGAGTGTGAGGCTTCCATCTCAAGCCTGAGCTGCTCCTCCTGCACCAGAGCAGCAGAATGGGAAGGGCTGTAGGGGAGCAGCAATCCCTACTAATCACCCCAGGCAGGTACCAGGCTCCAGACATGGTGCCTGGCTGTGATACAATCCAGCAGCTATTCCTCTGCACTCAGAGGATGAAGTGACTAAGAAAATACACCCTAAATGACCATAAATACTGCACTCAAAAGTGCAATAAGTGTGCATCCTCCAGGACAGGCTTCCGTGCCTGCTGTCACCCTGGTGGTGTGAGGAGGGGATCTCACAGGTGGGAGCAGCACACACTGGGCTGCAGGGAACCATCCCTGCTCTGCTCATGCCCTCCCCACGCACAGATGGCAGGCCAGACCCACATGCACAACGCTGCAAACCGGCACTAATGTGCAAATGCACACAAATCTGTAGCATCTGCTGCCAAAGCAGCTGTACACAGGCAGGCACCACCACCCAGGCACAAAAAGCTGTGCTAAGGTGCTGGCAGACCCCCAGACAGCCCAGTGTGTGTGGTGGGACACAGACTCACAGCCTTACCCAGCCCAGGCTTTGAGGGATGACTTTCCCTCTCCTTGGCTTTACCAGCTTTAAGATGAGCAGGTTTTTTTGCCAAAGCTTGGTGAGGAATGTGCTTGGCAGGACCTCTGAATGCTTTAAATATTACAGGATTTCTGTTGTTTAATTTTATAGAATCACAGAATAGCTTAGGTTGGAAGGAACCTTTAAAGGGCATCTAGTCCAACGCCCAGTTTGTCCTGAACTGAGCATTTCCTTTTGCTGCATTTCATGATACTCTTGCACACTGGAAGGAGAGCAGCTGTCTCCGAGGCAGGATGGATCCCTGGCAGGATTAACCCTTGAAAGGAGCTGGGATGGGGCTGCCCAGGAACCTTGCAGCTGCTCCTTGCAGCCCCTCCAAGGCACAGGCTGCAGCTGCTGGAGCAGTAGAAACATTCAGGTTTGCTCCTGCAAGAACCCAGTTGGTGAATGTTGGAGATGCTTTCCAGGGGAAGCATTGCTGGGTTGAACTGGGTGCTCCAGCTCTTGGGGCTGTCAGTCTGGGGTTCATTCAGAAGCTCATATATCAGTGGGAAGGCGTGAAGCAGGGCTGGGTTTTAGGGTAACCCCTGAGTGATATCTTTGCACATTCTTAGGGTGAAGAAATGCAGCTTCATGGTGGACTGTAAGGGGAGATGCAAGAAATAGTAGGATTTCAATGGAAAATTAAGAACCTGGAATGCTGGAGGTGTCTCCACTGCCTCCCCAATGGGTGTGCAGCACAGCAGATCTCCCGTGTGCTCTTCCAGGTGAGAAAGTGCCACTCTAATCCCACACCTTAGAATATGGTTCAGAGAAGGCTAAAACCCACTCAGAAGTGAGGATTCCAGTGGTTGTCCTTTATCTGTGCTGGAAGTGATGTGGGTCTGAGTCAGGAATTCAGGTTTTGGAGTTAAGGTTTCTCTTTGCTGCTTCTGCCTCAAGTTTTTTTTCTCAGTGGCTTGTCCCTGCAAAATCAGCTCTGAGTGGATTCCAGGATATGCATGAGCCAGTGTGCTCCATGTCAGTGGTTAATGGTAAGTAACTCATCAGCAGCATTAATTAAAAAGTGTTTTTAAGGCACAGTGATGTTTTGGAGAGTCCTGGAAAGGAACAGAATATTATGAGTTACTTTATTGTAATGACTTTCCTGGTCAGTGAGGGGGAACATGTCATGTTCCAGCCAGTGCTGACACCTGGGTTGGCAGCAGCAGAGAGGAATTCCTGTCTGGCTTGGGATGCTTTCTGTGGTGGGTGTCTATGCAGGCATTCCCTCTGGCAGCTCTTGTGCTGTTTCTTGCACCCAGAGCAGTTTCTAGGAGGAGCTGAGGAATCACAACAGCTCCCCCAGGCCCCTCATCTGGTGTGGGGTCCCCCAGGCTCACAAGGGGTCCTTGGTCATTGTGAATCCATGAAGTCCCATGGGACTGCAGGTTCCAGCCAGGCAGAGCCACCAGATGTGAGGGGCTGGAGTGGAGCCTGGCAGCAGAGCCCAGGGCTTTGTGTAACCCATGACTAAACTCCAGGTTAGGGGTGCCCTAACGCCTCTGGAGGATTTTAGTCACAATCAGGAAAGCCTGGCATCACTCCAGTTCCAAAGCCAGAGTAAGCCTAGGAAATACAGTTCCCAAACCACCTTCTTTCCCAGACCCAGGTTAGACTCAGAACTCTTCTTCCCCTAGGTTTGAACTGGGAGCATTCTGTTGGTCCCAGCAGCCTCTCCTCTCTCACAGGACACTGAACTGCAGGTCGTGACTGCAGAGTTGTTTGTGCCAAGCTCTCCTGCTCACTCTCACATAGTGAAGCTGACAGTATACTGCCATTTTTATTGGCCTGGCTGGCAATTTTTCAGGTGCTAGGTGTGTTTATGATTGTCAGGGTCACACCTCAGTTCGGAATGGGGAGAGGGATTTTAGACATACCCACACCTTACCATTCTTCTCCAGCCTCTCTGAGTGGAAAGGATTTGTGCAGTGTGTGGCCTGAGTTTCCCAGTTGGTTGGTGATATTTGCATTAAGCCCAGAGGGAACTGGCCAGCCTGGCACATGGAATTGCCTGGCTCAGCAGTGCCACGTTGCTGAGCTGTCCCTGCTGCCTCTTGGTGCTCATGACTATCTGTGCCTGTGTGTGCACTTGTAAGTTTAATAGCAGCAATAGTTGCTTTTGTCAGAGATGATATGCAGGCCATAAAACTTGTTTGCCTTTTTTCACCCCCCCCCCCCCACTAAGATAGGAAAGCTGTGGAAAAGGCTCCAAAGCCTGCTGGCTCTTTCAGATGGAAGTTATATAAGGAATATGAAAAGAATGCATTTCATAGTGGCCAAAAGACCTAAAAATACCACTTTCACAGATCTTTGCTTGGACATCATGAAAAGATTCTGCAGCTGGAGATGGTGCTCTCCAGGAAATCATCCCTAGGCTGAGCTGCAGGCACAGAAAGCTCTTGTGTTCAAAAACAATGTAAGGGAAGTTGTGTGTCGAAGGCCAATCCTCAGAGCAGCCATCTCCTGTGACATGGGACATGGCCTGAGGGCTCCAGGGAGCCCAGCAGGATAAAACACAGGAGTGGAAAGTGTTTCAGGATGATTCCAGGCTGGAGTGACAAAAGAGGTGAGAGCTGGGATCGAGGACACCAATGAAGGACAAGGTTGCTTCTGGGACAGTTCATGGGGGTTTTTTTTCCAAGTGAGCTGAATCCAGCAATAAGAAATCTCCTGTAGGAAGTGCACTGATTTAAGATTAACCAGGTAAAGGGCAACCTTGATAGAGCAGTTCATGGGAAGGAGAATTTATTGCTTCAAAGATTTGATATTACTTATATGGAGTTTTTAGGGCATATACCCAGGTAAAACCAACCATGAATCACAGCAGACGAGTCCCAGGGGTTTTTTGTTCCACAATAAAAAAAATGAATTAACTCCTTTTCTTTCTCTTGCCTGGACTAACCACTCAGTCTTGTGTGTGCTGGGAATACATGTCCTGTGACTGCCTTTGGTTCCCTTGTTCAGGCATTCAGCAGTGATGCTGGGGCTCTGGATCCTCACAGGTAGTGAGGGCAGGTTATTTGAGACCTGTCCTGTTCTCCCAAGTCCTTGACTCGGAGTGGAGACAGGCTCTAAATGCCTCAAACACAGGCTGGATCTCATCCCTGCATCTCAGCCCTGCTGGCAGTGTGACTGTCACTGGGACACCACTGGATGTGCTAATGGGATGGAAAATCAGGCTGCTTCTCATCCCTTGTACCTAGGATGAGACTGCCCACCTCAATCCTCATCAGAGGTGGGAGATGGGGGAACATGAGGGCAAACTCCCGGAGAGCAGAGCTGAAAATGCTGGATGGTGTTCCTTCCCAGAGATCTAATCTTTACAGCCATCTACACCTCTCTCCCCTCTTCCTGTTCTCTTCCTGGGCAGGCTACAGCTCAGGCTACAGCACAGGCTCCTGTAGTCAGAAAAGCAGGTCATTAAGAACCTTCACTAATTACTAGTGTATTCTTTACAGCCAGTGATAAATTGATTTTTACTTGATCATCTCACTGTGCCCTATAGGCTCAGTCTGGCTTCCACCTGCTGCCAGCAATAGGGTGGCTGTGTTTGAAACAAAGGACAATCACCCACCCCAAAGTGCTCAGAAATTACCTTTGAAACACAAGAGGGACATAAAAATGAACATGTTTGAAATGTGAATAAGATATTTTAGTTTCATTTGCTTGGCTTTCCGAATGTGGTTACTTCAAGCCTTTAAGCTCCCCGGAATCATGAAAGCAAATATTTATTCTTCATGTTTGTTTTTCTTTTAATGAAAATTGGGATTGTCATTCAGTCTTATGATTCCAGCACACGTGGCTTCAGGACAGATACCAGCCAGCATTGGGCTTGCCAGGAAATAGTGACAGCTGGCAACAGCATCAAACACTTGTTTGGGCTTTTTTTCTCCATACACATATGCTTTGTGCTCAGACCAACAGGGAGGTTAGCTCCTTGATTTAAAATAAATCCTCCCAGAAGAAAGAAATCCATCTGTCTGGGAAAAGTTAGAAAATATTTTTGCATTTATTTTCCTTTTTTTTTTTTCTTTTTTTTTTTTTTATGAATACAAATTCTTGTGAAGAAATATTCTTCTGTTTCCATTGGAAGGCAGAAACCAGCAAAAATTAATGTGCAATGTCAAGGAATACTTGGTGCAAATGGACCAAAAAGGATTCCCCACAAAGTATGTCTACATACAAGAAAAAAGTTTGCTGCAGTTGGAAAAGACAGCCTGGTTATTACAGGGTTGGGGGTTTTTTTTGCATTTAATCTCCCAATTATAAATAATCAATGTGATTTACAAAATAATTTACAGGAAATGATTGGATTCATCATTGCAATAAGTTACTTGGTACGATGCCACCAGCACTGAGACCCTACAATACCTCTGACACCGCCAGCATGAGGTGTTTCATTTTTGCATTGGAAATCAAGGGACAGAGCTGCAGCTCCTCTGGCTGAGCTGGCTCAGATTTGTCCCCACCAGAGACCTCCTGGCAGCCGTGGGCCACCATCCTCATCCTCCCAAGAGGCCAGCAATGACTCAGGCCTGCAGTGGTGCAGGGCTCTGGGAGCTCAGCCCTGCTGGCACTGCTGGGTGCAGGAGAGCTCCTTTCCTGGTTTCAGCTGTAAACCAAAGGTCACATCCACAGGTTTTGGCACAGGCAGGCACAGAGGGACAGGGGCAGGGGCACGAGGGAGCAGAGCAGGGTGAGCAGACCCAAGGGGTTTGGGTGAGACAGGGTTATTGCTTGACCTCTGTCACATTTCTCTGCAGGACTCAAAGAAAATTCTACTTTTGAGGTTGGTGCTCTTGAACACTTGGAGGTCTGAAGGAGTCATAATCAATTCTTATCATGTTATAAAGACCTATAAATCTGTTATCAGCCACCCACTGAAGGAGCTGAGGCTGAAGGAGTGGCACTGCACTGGAGAAGTAGATTGTGTGGCATATCTTAGCATTAAAATTGGGTCTGAACTGAGATCCTGCATCCCAATGCTCCCAGCAAGGTCCCAAGACCTTGTCCAATCTGTGACACTCAACCTTCTCAACCCATAGATCTCTCCCCTTCCTCCCTCTTTCCCCCATTTCCTTCCCAATAGGCATCCAGTGGTCTTCTTCTGACTGCTGAGAAGGAGTAGTTGGGCCAGTGATATTTTGGGCAGTTGCTGCCAGCCTGTAAAGGGGTGAGCCCATCCCATTAGCTGAAATCTCTGGAGTCCCATGGTCCCTCAGATTCCCAGGAGGCAGTGGTGGTGAATGGAAGGGCTTGGCAGTGCTTGCCTCTCCGAGCATTGTGGTGAGAGGGCAGGCATGGCACAGAAACACCAACACCCCTCAAGAGGCAGAGGGATGCAAACAGTGGGGTATCTTGGTGGGCCAGACTTTGCCCCAGCATCAGCTGAAAAGATTTGTTTAGATCTGGCTGGGGGGCTTAGAGTGCTGGAGGGTGACACCACGCAAAGACCGGGGACTAGCCGAGGCTGAGGAGCAGTTCTGGCAGTGCTGCCTGGGCAAACCCCATGTGCTTCACCTGCTGTGATGCTCCTGGGGGAGCTTCCACCTCCACCACGTCTGGCTGGACTGGGGACTGGCAGGGGGCTGGCACTGCCATGGGAGGGAAGCCCTGCACTCCCACGGCACAGGGAATTGCTTGTTCACAGGGTCTGCTGTGTGCTGAACCAGTGCTGAGGTGGCAGTGGGGCAACAGCCTGTCCCCAGCCAGGCACTGCCACCTCCCCACAGAGGGAGGCAGGAATCTGGCCCTCCTTACAAGGACTGAGGGTTTTGGCTTCAGCCTTAGTTCTGGGACTCTGGGGCTGCCCATGGCACGTGCTGTCCGGAGCTGCAGGAAGACAGCTGGTGGTGGTCGGCGCAACAAACGAGTCCGTGTGTTTTTGCCCAGGGACCTCTGGATGGCTTCTGTTTTCACAGTGGCAGAGTCAGTTCGGGCTTCTCTCCCACATGGTGTTCCTAAGGAGGCTGGCTGCTGTGGGGGTTGCTAGATGACCTCCTGTTTTGTGATGGCAGGCTGTGGGATGGACGTGGGCTGCTTTGCCACCGTTGCAATGGCTCCAGGCAGCAGCTTGTACTGCTCTGATCCTGAGCCCGCGGGTGGAGAAGGCTGTGGAGTTTCTGGAGTAGCTGAAGAGAAAGAAACCAGATTAAAAGAGGGCCTCACAAACCTGACAGCACTGGGATCTGTCCTCAGTCCTGCAGGGTTCAGATGTCAGCACAGCCTCTTAAGGGCTTGTGTGTTTGCTCTAGGGCAGCCCAGACATGCAGGCATGGTTAGATGCCCCAGGAGAACCACAATAACCAACATCAAATAAGGGCAGCTGCTGGTGTTTGAACCTGTACTAACCACATTTTTGGTCAGCCAAGGTCACCTCAGCACAAGGTCCCCAGTGGTGGCCCCATGTGGTGGGCCAGGTCCTCCTGTGTTTTTTCAGAGGATAAGCTGAGGTGTGTCTGAACCATTCAAGGGAAGGGGAGCTTTTCCACTGATTTCACTAAGCTCTGGATAGGATCATTCATCCCTTAAAGGCTATGTAAAAGTTACAGTCTGCCAAGGAGTATCTTGTTGAATCATTTAGTCTGGCCTAATCTAATCTAACCCACCTCTCTGTTTGTCTTTCCCTCCTTTCTGCATAGGAATTTCTCACACACTCATTACCAGAGACTTTGTCTTGCTTGCAGATTTCCTTGCAAGATAGAAATTACCTCCACAGGCACACTGGAAAACTCCTGGTTTCTCCCAGGAGCTCTCTGTCTCTCTGGATATACTCACACATCTGCCCGTTGTGCATCTGAGGAGGCATTGTGTTGGCCACAATGACGTTTGTTCCCAGGTTCTCCTGGATCAGATGAGGGTGCAGGGGGTGGTGGGCATGTGGCGTTTCACTTGATGAGCCTAGAACATGCGTAAGACATTAATTGCCACAATGGCAGAAGGAGACAGTTCAGATGGGCAGACCCACTGCACCCAAGGCTCCAAGGCTTTGTGCACAATCAGCTTGTGCACAAGTGACTGGAGCACACCCTTCCCTTTCCCTCCATGGATGCCTTGAATTAATTAACCCCTGCCTATTGCCTGCATGTCCTCTTATACACAATTGTATTCCTTATTCACACTTCCATGTGAAGAATTGCACAGTGGAAACTTTTCATTTTGTTTTGTCCCATTGGATTCTCCCACTAGAAAATCTAGGATGTTCTTTCAACCTGAGCTTTCAGACCTTTTTGTTTTGATGAGTCCCTTCTGGCAGAAGAGGATTGGTGTCCAGGGGTGCACAGCAAAGCTCCTGCGTGTGCAGGGGGCTGGGGATGCCTCTGTAAACACAGGCACAGCTAATGCATCTCTTTAGGTGAGGAGAAGTAGAGGACCCTTGGTTACCCCTATCAAGGACAGGGGAGATGATTTTGTGTGAGTCAAGGGCTGACCTGCAGGCTGGCTGTCTCTAACTTTTCTAGACAGGGAGCAGTGACTAAGGAAGGTCTCATGGGGACAATAATCAGGGAACACTGAGAGGCCTCTTGTCAGACCCTCTAGTACTCACCTCCCAGCAGCATCTCCTGCAGCAGGTTGTCAATCTTAGCCATGCCAAAGAGCTTGACAAACTGGATCTGCTCTATCATCTGCCAGGTGATGCTCTGCAGCACGGGCAGCAGCAGCAGCAGCTCCCCGAAGCGGCCCCGCGAGTCGTACTGCCGGTCGTTGATGTAATCCTCCAGGCTCACCTGCACCTGGTACCGCATCCGCTTGATCTTGGACGGGTCGCTCAGTCCCTTGGCATCTGCAACAACCCACACAGCAAACTCTCCAGGCTGCTCCCCTGGGAGCTGCCTGCCAGTGCCAGCATGAAGTCTGGGCACAGCCTGAGGTGAGCTGCCTCTGCTTCCCCATTGTCTGCTGTGATGGACAATCCTTCTCTTCTTTGACTTCTCCCCTCCCTCTCTAAGAACAGTTTGGCCCAGACAGGAGACCAGACACCATTTCCACCATGGTGTTAGTCAGCATAATCCAGACTAGGCCCCTCTGATGGGAACCCTTGCCAAGCTGGGGCATACCTGGGTCAAAGAAGATGATGGCTTTCAAGCAGGCATATTCATTGTCATCTATCTGCAGCTCCTGGAAGGGCAGGACCAGCTCGTCCAGGATGCGGATGGCCACACGATTCACCTCCACCAGCTCGGGGCAGTTCCGCGGGATGATGTGATCATTTCCTTCAGACAAGCAGCACAGACACCATCATGCTGTCATTGCTCAACACTTATCCAGGGTGACAAGGAGTTCAAAATGAAGGTAACTAATGCTGAGATAATCATGGGGGTGGAGGAATTAAGTCGTCTCTCCTTCAGCCCCAACTCTGTCTCAGAACACCAGAAATTTTGATTTGTGTTGCCAGAGCAGCTTCTCATTACACAGGAGCCACTCAAGTGAGGAAAAACTGACCAAGGAATGAGAGCTTTTTTCTCAATCCAATCACAGCCAGTTTACACAAACCTGGGGGTGCACCATGAATGTTCACACAGCCCCCACACATCATGGCCTTGATGTCAATGTCAGCCAGGCCTAGCTGCACCCAAAGGTTTTGCTGGGCTTGCTAAAATACAGAACAGCTCAAGCCACCACCCTTGCAAAAAGGATGTCCACAAACACTGAACCACCCTCTCCTTCACCCAGAGAAGTGAAGTGTCACAGAAGCAGATGGGCTGGGAGCAGAAGGGCAATTTTTACCTAGCAGCAAGACATCCTTGAACACCATGGACCTCTTGGCAGCTCCCAGTAACAGATGCTCCCCTGCGTGTGCACGTAGCAGTGCTACCTGCAAGGGCAGGGAAAGTTATTTCAGTGATGGAGAGACTGAGACAAAGCTGTGATTTCATATAAGCAAGAGGGAAAGGCATTCCTGTACTGCACTCAGGGATGGGGACTGAGGGCCCCTCTTCAGTTACAGGCAGAGAAAGAGATCAAAAAACAGTCTGTGCTAAACCAGTTATAAATCCAGCAGATCAGCAGACATCACCTGAAATATGCCATATTCAGGACACGTCATGAGCAAGACCGTGTTAGGCTGTCCCAGGATCTCCCAGCACTGTGGGCTGTTTGCACACAACTCCTACCAAGTGCAGAACCAGGGGCCACACTCCACCCTGGGAAGTGGGGTGAAGTACAACCTGCTGCTGGACAGCTGCTGTCCCTCTGGGCTGTGCCCACCTGCCACTGAAACCACAGCCTTGGGGACACGTGTCCTGCTGGCCCTCCACAGCCACAGGAATTGGGGACAGGGAAGCCAAAGGGATGTTTTTCTCCCCTGATGTTAATGATTGAAGTGTTTCGCTTTACACCCTCCAGTGGCTCCTGAGAATGTTCTGAATCTTTTGCCCTCCTTCAGTTAAAATTTCAGAGATTTAGGCAGAAAGAGAAGTTAACAATTGGACATCCTGACACAGAGGCTTCTTAATGTCCAGCCAGGAGCTTCTGCTGGGGAAAACAATCATTAAACATTAATAGAGAAATGCTGAAAAGTATGTCCTGATGGGAATGGTCCCCTTTTCCAGTGTGTTATCCTCAGCATCTGTCAAAGCCAGGAGAAGTCTCACCCTACCAGAAATGCCAGGAGAATGTATCACCCATAGAAGAGAGCTCTGGTTAGGAAAGATGCTGATGTCTAGGAGAGGATTGTGTTTTTTTCCCCCAAATAGTAAAATAGGTTATGCAAAATAAACAGAGTAGAGATCCTTGCAAAAAGACTGCACACACATGATACTGGGGAATCTTTATCTAGATGCCAAAATCTAGCCTCTCTCTGTTGCTGTCCAAACATGGGTGGATGTGTTAGCTGAGCTGCTTGGAATTACCTGAATGACCAAAATTTTTTACCAGGAATTAACAAAACTGAGCTTTCCTACCTGAAAAAACTTTGACAAGGAAAAAACTGCCAGTCCCAGGGGGGAATGAAGCTCTCACCTAGAAATTTCCTGCCTATTGCAAATTCAAGAAGGTTCAGTTTGTAACCCCCTTTTTTGTGTCCATAAAATTTCATTGTTTGAGCAGGGTTAAAGTGAATTAAATCTTCAAGAAGACCAAACCATGTCGTTTAATATTTGTTCTTGCAGTGATGAACCTGAGATCCATCATTCCATTGTGAACTAGGATAAATATGTAGTTGTAACACAACAAAGCAGAACTTGGACTTCAAGATAAAATGGCTTTGCCCCACCAAACATGGTAGTTTTGACATTTTGGTGAAGAAGGAGAATGAGGGGTTGTGTATGATCTTTTCTACAAAAAGAGATTATTTCATGCCTGTGGAGCAGCCTCTCCATTATGGGAAGGCAGGGTTCAAACTGTGCCATCTTTAGGTTTTGTTTTCTCCTTTGAGGAACTTTGCAGCCCCACAACTCATATGTAAAATGAGCTCATGTGGAAGCTGCTGTAGTTTGCAGAGTTATTGGCCAGGTTTAGGGCCTCTGTTCCAAATGGCACAAGGATGTGATGGGTTGTGCAGAGCTGCCCCAGGTCTGTGCTGGGCTGCAGCCTGTTTGCTGTGTAAATGGCATTTGCCATTGGAGTCCATTTTAGTTTCCATAAATTATGAATTGTATTTTCCTCAGCAATTTAACAGATTTCTTATAATTTTAAACAATATAGTACTTGCAGACAATAGAAAAGAAGGAAATATGCTCCCATTTTAAGAGCACTGAGTTCCCCAGAGCTCTAGGAGCTGCTGGGTGGTTACTAAAGAGCTCAGATTTAGGATTTAGGAGGTTTTGATCAGCTGGATACTCTCAACTGGACATCCTTTTTCTTCATTACATAAAAATTACCTTTAGGTCAATAGGGCTGGAGACTGGTCCTAGCTGAAGAGAGCACATGCTGGTTTTGTGACTGGACAGACTGGAAATACCTTCCTACCTGTGACAGGACCTGTGCTGGCCCTGCCAGAAGTGCTGTCCCAGCCACATGTGCTGCTCAAGGCTGGACACACATCATGTCCTTCAACACCTGCTGCAGACCTCTGAAATTTAGACTTCCACAGGAGGCCTCTCCTTGTACCTCTTTGAGGCTGCCTGAGATCCTGCAGTGCAGCTCTACAGAGGACACCAAACCCACTGTGCTTATCTGCACTAGGCAACCTGCAAATGTCATTTCAGTAATTTCTGCTAAATACAAATATATTATTGCTTTTTAATCCTGAAAAAATATTTTCTACTGCTTTGGGAGCAAACTAGTGCTCAGCTTCAAAACTTCACGCTGAGAGCATGGATACAGACATAGCCCTAGGCAGGAAGCAGCAAGGGACAGGCAGATTTTAGGTTTTGGGCAGACCTTAGGCCAGAAATCTCTGCTGCTAATTCTGATTACCCCAAGCATTTGTATAGCACTTCAGGTTTTCAAAGTGCTGCACAAACCATAATGAATAAATGACTGGCTGACCCCAAAATGCTGCTCTGATAAGGACCCAGTTGGAGCTCAGCGTTATCTGGCTGTGCTCATCGGCTGATTAGCAGCACATGCAAGTGGCCACTGCTGGCATTGTATGGATGCCTGGCCTGTGCTGGCATTGTATGGATGCTGTTCCCAATCAGCTGCAGCAGTCAGGATAACAGAGTGCACAATGAGCATTTTCTTTGAAGGTCTCAGCTGGCTTTGGCTCCCCGCTGCCTTCAGCAGAGCAGAGCGAGGTGGGGTGGATGGGGGGACTTGCCTGGTCATCCAGGGGCAGCTCACAGAACGGGGGGATGTACTTGGCCCACTCCACCAACACCAGCAGCTGCTGCTTCATGGACTCACACACGTCAGAAATATTAGCAATCTTCTTCCCTCGGATGTCTCCGTTGAGCACAGGAACCGGGGATGATATCTGGAAGGAGAGATCCTTCAGCTTTCAGTGCCACAGAGGAACCCCAGAGAGGAAAATCCCCAGCCCATGGGCTGTGTTGGTGCACACTCCAGAAATTACAGTTACATTTTTCTATTGCACACAGCCTGCTCCCAGAGCAGGTGACCCAACAAGACTCATTGGAGCTGAGATCAGCTCAGGGATCTGTGGACATGAATGGCTGCAGAGCAGAGGCTGTGGATCATCTTGATAAACTGTAATGCTTTGAATAGACTGGAAAGCACAGAAGAAACATTCCTAAAGCCAGGATCTTCCTCCCACTGAACAAATGTGCTCAGTCAAGATCCAGGAGGGAACAGAGGGGCTTGTGTGGCCGTCAGCCTCGCCAGTAGAAAGGACACGTCCACCCAGCGCTGCTGCACAAGCTGCTTGGTCCCACCAAAGTGCAGGGAACTGTTCCCTCTCCCACCCTGCTCCAGAGGCAGTGCTTGGCCAGAGCTGCTGTGTCTGCTTTCCACAGGAGGCCAGCAGGCTCTGCTCCTCTCCTGAGTCATCATGAGCACACCAGGGCACAGCTTGGCAGCTCTGACATTGCACCTGGTCACTAATGTTTGACATCACGTGCTTTGAATAGCTAAAGGCAGAATTTAAAGATAACAGCCTCCCACATCCCACTGGCTTTTAGGTCCTTTTGGCAAAACTGGGCAAGTGCAAACATGCCCACAAGTCAGGTCACATCTAATACATGGCAAATTTTTTGTGATTGCCATTTTATTTGCAAAGGACAAACCTGACAACTCGGCAAGTACTGTCTCCCAGAGCTGGACAGAACATCTCCCCCAAACCAGGCACCCAACCTCCTGCCTGGTTCTCATGCATAGCTGCTCACCCAGGTCACCTGAAAATTTGCCCTTAGTCACAACTTCATCCTCATGCTTCTGTAAGCAATTAACTCAACCCCATCACTGCCCTCTGCCTGCCCTCTGTGCTCTTGTACAACATCAGCTCTTCCTGTCCTATTCCTGCCAGCATTTTCAGCTTGGACCCTGCCAGCCTCCCCAAAGAAATAAAATTCAAATACCACTTATTTTTTTTTCTTTCCAGGTTGCATTACCTGGAGGCTTTCCAGCTCACCAGCTATTATTGAATAAATAAGATTGTAAAAATCTCACCATGTATTACCCTAATCAGAGGGCCCGGAAGGCTTAGCAAATAAATAAAGACCTCTGAGTGAGTGACCCTAGATCTTGGAGAAAGCAGCTCCTCAGCAGTATCTTGTTCTAATTAGCCAGGCACATAAAAGTTACCAATTACTGTGCTGGAGCCTGCCTTGTTTAATGAGTCTCTCTGTGCTCTGTGGGAGAGCAGGAGCTCCCCTGGATTTGTCCATGGCTGTAGTTTTTATCAGCAGACCCTGCTTACATGTGATGGCCCTGCAGGCCTCTGAGCCCTGGAAATGTCCTTCCCTTGTAGATTTGGTAACTTGAGACCCCATCATCCCACACCTTTGGGAGCAGCACCAAGCTTATTTTTATAGGGTATATAAATATATTTGGGCCTGCATAGGACAAGGTGAGACGTGGGATGAGACTGGATATCCTTTTTGTGTACGAGATTGGCCCTTGGCCCTTCTGGCATATCCCCTCCTTGGGGAAATGGACCTTACAGCCTGAGCCTAATGTGAAGCCCAGAGCACAGCATGTCCTGTCCTGGAGCATCTCCAGAGCAGCCTTTGGGGTACAGTGACCCTTGAAACAGTGTGGATGCCAACTCAGCCCCCTGCTCTTGCCCAGGACACATGGTGCTGTTCTCCCCAGCTCCCATGAAGAGCAGCAGCTCTTACCTCCAGCACAGCTCCATCCTCATCACTTGTTCTCCCAGACAAACCCTCCCTGCAGGCTGTGTGTGCCCATCCTGTCCTGTGTCCTCCCAGAGCTGTCTACACCTTTACAGTACCCAGTCTCTTAAATCAGAGTTTTCTTTTCAATGTGAACACTCTAGGAAACAAATCTTGGCAGCATGCAAGTGGAAACAGGGAATTTCAAGCAAGCACTGGAAAAGGTATCTGCATAAAACAAGCAGGAAACTGATTCCTCATGAAACTGTGCAGGAATCCAAAGTTCCTGACAGCTCATGGGGAAGGGAGGCTGCTCATGCAAGGCCAGCCCCTCATGGGCTCAGGCAGCCACAGATCTTTGGATTGCAATGATTCTATCCTGCTTTCTTCCATCAGGCTCTCCAGCCTTCCTAAAGCAGAACAAATCATTGCATATTGTTACACCTGAGTTCTGGACTAAGGAGATTTAAAGGGATGGTTTCAGGTAACAATTTACTTTTGAAAAATCCGTGTTGAGCTGGCAGATAAAGCACATAGAAAAGAGGTGACAATTTGAATACTGAGCTATTAAACACTCAGCTATCTCTACAAGCCAGGTAGTGCCTGATGCTTTTGCATTTGCTAAGAAGAAAGAAGAAGTACCTGCTGTGCCAGGGCTTCTGCGTGCAGGAGGGCATTGATGGAGGGCAAGCTGCTGTCCTCGTAACTTGATCTGCGGGTGCTGATTCGGTCCCGTTCATTTTGTACAGCTGCAAGAGAGGATTTTGGCTGAGCTGCAGGTCGTTCATGGCAATGCACACTAAAAACTAGCACAGACTTTTGGCGTTCCCCTTCCTTAGCTGCAGTTTCTCAGCTTCCCTGCCAGGCAGGGTGGAGGTGCAGCTGTGTCTGGTTTGTGATGGGATGCCAGCGAGAGCCGACTACATCTGGTGGATCTGATTTCTTATTTGCTTTATTAGACTTTCCAGGGATGGGGCTGATTCAGAACCCAAACACCTGTAGAGTTCAGCAGGGAAAATTTCCTGGCAAAGGATCTGAGTGTTTTGATTTCATGATACGGGGTTTGAAACGGTGGCCATGCTCATGTACTCAGCCCAAAGCTGATGTGTGAAATGGAGGAGTATCTGCAAGGTTTCCTTGCCCACATGACTCCTGTGAGCTCCATTCAGAAAGCACTGGGCAGGTGTAACTGGAAAACTTCTGTTTCAACTACAGTATGGAAGGAAGTGCTGAACTGCTTCTGTTTGTCCATCCAGAGCAAAAGAGTTCTCTTGCCCCTTACTGCAAAAGCATCCCAGGACAGGTTTGAGCCCAGTGTGCCTCCCTGTTTGGTCTAGTCTTGAGAGCCTTGAGGGCTTTGAGGGGGAGGATTTGCCTGCTCTGTCTGTCACGAGGCCATAACTCACCCTGGGCACGCCACTCAAAGCCATCTGCTCAAATAAGCTATTGATCCGTGGCAGGGGGAGCAGCACAGTCCCTGCCTTAGGCTGGTGGCTCTCTGGATTGATACGTTCTCGATGTATAAATCTGCCTGATAAAAAGCAATAATGAGGCTGGGCCAGGAGAAAAGCCCTGCAGTCAGCGGCTGTAAATAAGAGCTCTCAAGGTTATGCTGCTTGTTATCAGTAGCAGGCCCCCGAGTTCAGTCATGCCATGATGTTTTCCAAATGTTTGCTCAGTATTAGCTGGTCATGCACCTAATGTAACTTCTATTGAATATTAACAGACAACAGCACAGCTCTGGTTAGGGGATGAGCTGCATGGAGAGGAGGATTCCTATATTCTTCAGGAAAAGTCAAGAAAAGTTGCTTGTGATACCTCATCCCCTTTTATAGGGAATAAATGTTCCTGCTCAGAGGTCTTCCTGCAGCCACCAACATACCACTGGTACTTCCTTGTTGTCTTCAAGGACCCTTTTACTCCAAAGCTTCTCCTTGAGGAGGTGTGAACTGGGAGGAGCATGGGGTTTAATTTCCCTGCATGAAATAACAGGGCCAAATGCCTCCCAGTTGTCCCTCTGCAGACAGGAGTGGGGTGAGCTCTGGGGGATGCCTCTGCTCCTGGCACTTTGTCCCTCCACTAACAGGACCACCATCAAGGCCACCAGGTTTTCCTGAAATGGGGCTAAACAGGGGAAGAATCCTGCTGTGGGGACCTGTAAGGGCTGCAGAGACAGGGAGGTAGGGAAGCTGAGGGGGTGAATATGGGCCATGCAGGGATATCTCTACACTTTTCATACAGTTAAATAGCAAAATTGCTCCGCTTTACTCTGGATCCTTTCTGCTGTGGCTGAAACTAAACTAAACTCACTGTCTCACTGCAGTGGGTCAGCAAGAACCAATACATCTATCAGGAAAAAAAAGTGCAAAATGTCAGTGTGACTTTGGCTGGACTCACCCATCCAGCTGTGAGCTTTGTGGTCACTCTGGGACAACAGCACTTTGAGCAGTTTTACCGAAGTATTTGCAAATTTCCAGGCCTTCTTTGAAGTTTCTGCTGCTCAGTGATGTGGAGAAGCATTCCCAGACCCCTCCAATGGACTGGCTGTGGGGGAGCCCAGGTGCTGTGTGTGTCAGTGTGAGCACGAGTGAGCTGAAGAGCCCTGGTGTGATTTGTGTGCACAAGCACGGGCAGTTCTGAGACACAGGCATGGAGTGTCCCTAAATCCCCCTGTGGTGGGGTCAGGATGTGTGGAGGAGACAGGGCTAAGGTGGCTGGGTCAGTGTGCACCTGCAGGGACCAGCCTTGGGCTTCCTCAAATGTACCCAGCCAAGGTGAGGGGCTGCTGCTGGGGGAAAGCCACAGTCACCCACCTTCCTTCTTCATTCCTGCTCGGAAGCACTTCTTGAGCCTGCAGTACCGGCACTGGTTTCTTTTGTCTTTGTCTACCACACACTGCCTGTTAAACCTGGGAAGAAAGAGAGAAAGAGAGATGTAAGGAGCAGCAAGATTGAGCCTGAAGGCAAGGCAAGACAGAGCCCCAAGCTCCAAGATGTGCTCAGAGCAGGTTCCCAGAGGCTCACCCTGAGAAAGGAGCCCCACTCTGGGATTTTTCCACTCTAGCTTTAGCCTGTGGTTTCTTTTTTTGCACCAAACATCTCAGCTCTCCCCTCTACCCCTGGATGTTCAGTAAGGACAGCCTAGAACTGAGTCACAGGCAGGAGCTCAGGCTGCTGGTCTTACTCAGTAACCATTAGGGGTAGGATGTCTGTAGTGGACTAACAAGCCCCAAAGAAGTTAAAAGCGTGATCCAGGAGAGTCAGAACCAACTTGGAAACTGCTACTGTAGATCCCAGTAGAATGGAAGGAAGAATGTCTTTATTCTGAATTTTAAAAAGAGGTGGAAGGTTGTATTAAGGTTTGTGAGGTTAAGAAGTCAGTTTAAGTCCCTGCATCTCTCCAGGGCTGTGTCTGGGATTCTCAGAGGTTGTTTCTGACCTCTGGATAGCATTGCTGGTTAGCAAACTGCTCTGCTGCCACTTGCACTTCAGAGAGGACTTGGGAATCAACCAGCTCCTTCCCTCCAGGCTTGTGTTACCAAATCCTCTGCACATGGTGGGGAAAATATGGATCTCCCATGTGTGTGACTCACGAGCCTGGTGGCCACTTGCAACATGAATTTCACTTGCAAATTTGCTCTAATTTACAGCAGATTGATCCAGCTTGCAGAGTAAAGATAAAGGAGTACAGAGCTGGAGAAGGGCTCCCAGCCATGCAAAATTCTGTAGCTTTTGAAAAGACTTCCTTCTACTGTGCTTTTTAAAACTCCCAAGCTATGATTTGCCTAAATGGATACCCAAAAGCAGCTTTTAAAATATTCCTGTAGTACATATAAAAGCCTGAGCTTCCAAAAAACTGGGCACCTTGGCTTTTCTGATGGAACTGGGGGGGGGGGGGGGTAACTACCTTGGGGTGCAAATGATGATGTGCTTCACAGGCACTCATAAACCTGGGCCTTCCCTCTGTCACTTAGGTTTTAGAGTCATGTTGCTCTTTATGCTCTCCAAGTGCCTGTCAGACCATCAGGAGTAACTGACTCAAAAAGCCCAAGGGATTTTAGACACTGCAAACTGAGGATTCTTCAGTTTCCTCTGTGACTCTCTCCAGTGGCTGCCACCAATGGCACGAGGCGCAGAGCATGAGTTTCAGGAGCAACACGAGTGCCTCGTCCTCAGAAAAGTGCACCTTGTGCTGCCCCTCATGGGGCTCCTCGGGTGTTCCTGCACCATGTGGCAGGCACTGTGGCTGGATGAAAGGCACACATCCATCTGTGATGGAGAAGGATTGCCCCCAGGGAGTGAGCAAGGTTTGTGCTGCATGCAGGGCACTGAGTGGTGAGGTACTAAGTCCCTGAAATGGGGCTTCTCCCCTGGTTTCTTGCTGCTTGCTGGGTATGGTTGGCATAGCCATTTGCAGGAACACGTGCTTGGCCCCTAAAGTGTGGGGCAACACCACTCAGGGTCTTTACCCAGCGATCAGTGGAGGGCAGTCTCAAAGTCAGGGCAGTCACTGAGCCCTCCCTGCTGAGGGTTTAGGTCAGGGAACATGGAGGAGGATGCAGAGAAGCTGTGGAGGATGAAGGGCCATGCTGCTGCACCTTGAGGGCTTTGTCATCGAGCCATGAGGGGCTGTTCTGTCTGAGCCATGGGTCTCTGTGCCCTGTGTCCTCACCTGCAGGAGTACATGTGGTTCTTCCGGACGCTCCTCCTGAAGAAGCCTTTGCAGCCATCGCAGCTGGAAGCCCCGTAGTGCTTCCCCGTGGCGCGGTCCCCGCAGATGGCACACAGCGTGCTCACCCCAATGCTGCTGGAAGTGTTGAGGCTGGCTGCTTCTGACGGAGATGTGTCTGCAAGGGGAAGGACACAGCAAGAAGAAGACAGTGAGACAGCCAGCCAACATTTGCTAATTCAGCTATCAGCCAGAGACTCCTGGGGAAACCAGGCAGCTGCAGCCTGGCTGTGTGGCAGGGGCCAGGCAGAGAGGGGTGTGTATGCTCTGGCTGCTTAAGTAATTGTATTTTGGGTGCACTAAAACTGCCTGTATTCCATGGTGAGAGCCCTCTTCCCAAAGGCCTGGCTGCAGCAATGCCTTCAGATAAAGTGGAAGCCCATTTGCAGGAGTGACAGAGCAGAGCCAAAATTCCTTGGGGATTTGCAGACACTTTGGGCTGCAGTGGTGTGGCCAGAGGAAAAGCTGATGCAGAGTTAAAGCTGAGGTATTACAGCTCAGGGTGAGCAGCTGATTTATTAGGGAGGTGTTTGTGTTATAGCACTGAAAGAGCCCAAGACAAGCCCTGAGCAGATGAGGTGAGCAGTTCCCTTCTGCAAGCATGGAGCTCCAGCCTGCACAACCCTTCTTTGGGAAAACAAGACTTTAGGTAAATAACAAACTCAAATGACTTCAGCTGGAAAACTCATGTGGGCAAAGGCTACCCATGCAAGGAAGGATAGATTAAAGGAAAAAGGTGGCACTCTGGCATGGAGGAGGCTGTAGGCTGGGTATCTTACAGAGTCTGGTAGGATCACAGTGAACACTACTGATTTGTCTTGCAGTCTCTACAGACCAAGGGGGAATGGGACTTGCAGGGCTTTTTTTGGAGGATAGGGAATTGCAGCAGCCTCTGGAGGAAAGGACATCTGAAAGGCTAAAAACCCCTCCAGAAAGCCAAACAGCCCTCAAGGCTGAAGGGATCAGCTCTTAATTCAGTTGATCTAATTGACCCCTCCCATGTACATTTTTCTGTGTCAGCACAGGCACATCCCCCTCCCTCAGTGGAAATACCAGTCACAAATCATACCCAGGATCTACAAAGCCACAGAAAGCTGCTGGGATTTTTAATGCCTGAGCATATTGGCCCCTGATTTCTGGGGTTTAGTAGGGTCTCAGTTAAGGCTCACCCTGGAAGGGCCCCAGCTGCTCCCACCTGGCACCCAGCAGAAGGGCTGCTCCCAGCTGGGCTCCCATGCTAGCCCAGCTGTGGGTGCTGGGGGGACCAGGGCAAATCTGGCTGGGGCAGGGCTGCATTTTTAGCTTCTGTTTTGCAGAGAAAGGGGTATTTCAGCAGGTGCTGCACATCCTGCTCATGCCACCCCTCAGCAGGAGCAATTGGCACAGAAGCAGCAGTGAGCAAGTACAGGGGGTTTTGAGCCTTCCCTACCTCTGGCTGCATCTTTCATTTCCCTGCCTACTTTCTGTCCTTCCAATTCCTCGTGTCCCTCCTGTATTTCTTTCTGAGTCAGTTTGCTGCCTCTCTGTGTCCCTGCCTGGCACACCCTGTCACGCAGCTACAGCAATACCAGAGCAAAGCTCCTGTCTCCACTCCCAAAGCCCTGAGCCTTCCCAAGGCTGTCCTGGCTGTCTCTTGTCCCTGTCAGCAGCTTGCTTCTGAAAACATCCTTCCTCCATACATATCCCGAGGGCTCAGCTGCGTCACTCCAGAAGGAAAGTCAAATTCCCAGTTTCAGCTAAACACAGCACTTAGATGTGAGAGGAAGAGCTGATCTGCCTGTAATCCCATTACTTGTATATCTGTGAGAGCCCAGATAAATCCCTTTTTAGCAATCTACCTCGCTGTAATCAGATGAACATAGAACAGGAAAAACTGGCACTCTTATCGAAGAAATTGCAACATCTCAGTCTAATAGTCAACAACAATGAAATTATTGCCTAATGGATAATTTTCCAATTAAGTTTATTTTGCCAAATATGTGCCAAAAATGTGGGCTCTGGCTGCTGCAATCAAGTGGTTGGAGTTAAGGTAAATAGAGGAAAGAAAAAAATGTGATTTTGAGACCTTGCAGCTGAGCCCTGTTTTAGGACAGAAGCTGCTCAAGAGGTCCCAGAGCCTGTCTAAGCACAGGATGCATTGTGCCTGTAAGAGGCAAACTTGGTCCCTGCTGAGCAGCCACCCTGGGGCTGGAGCTGCAGAGCTGTGCAGGGCAGTGGCTGGGCTCTGATGCAGTCCTTGGCCAGAACAAGAGGCAGAGATTCTGCAGGTGGAGGTTCTGTAGGAGGTGTGTCCTCCAGGGCAGCTCCTGCAGTGCCAGAACAGCCCTGGAGCAGGGCCCAGGAGGAGAGGAGTTGGTGCTGCCTGCCCCAGCTGACTCATCCACCCCTGGAGTGTCACAGCACACTGGATCTTGTCACAGGAAATTATCCTGTCCCTCTGCCCCATGGAGCCCAGGGTGGCAAAATCACAGCCCCTTGTGCAGATGCTTGCTGGGTGGGAGAGGGGCATGGAGAGGGAGCAAGGCCTGAGCTTGTCCCAGAGTGCCCAGATGGATATCAGTAGAGCCAAAGGGGGTGACTTGTGGCATCTAAATGGGTAGGACCAGCCCCAGGAGTAGAGAAGGGGCTGGGACCCAGAGTGGAGGAGGTTACTGCACAGCAGAGCCACTCTGGCACCACAGTGTGACATCCCTGACAGAGCAGAGCCACGACCCAGGGAAGACCCACACAGGCTGTGATGGAAGAGGCCACACAGCCAGCACAGCCCTCCTGGGACAGAGCTGGCCAGCAGCCCCAGTGACACAGCACATGGGAGGAAAGGGCTCGGGGAGCCACGTTCTGTGCCTTTGCTTAGTCATTAACCTCATATTTAGAGAGACTTTAGGGGGGACTGGGAGAGGAATCTCCTGTTATCTCTGAGCATTTAATCACCAAGACTCTTTGGTCCCCAGATGGATGGGCCAGCATTGTGAATTCTGGAGGGTTAGGTGTGATGCTACCCTCCTGAAGGGATGGGAACATTTGTCTATCCTCTCAAGGCCCCCTTGTCCCTCTTACTGGGGGCTGAGCCAGAAAAGGGGATGCCACCCCTGCACCCCAGAGCTGCACTGGGGAAGGGCTGTGGCCTCAGAACAGCTGCAGCAGCAGTGCCTAAATCACTTCTGGTGGTGATTTTCGCCCCTACCAGGTGCTAAATGCCTTTCTGCTCCAGGGACTGTCTGTCAGCTCTGGAGACACAGGGTCAGTTGTGTGTCTGGTGAACCACCAACAGCACTTCACACAGAAACTTTTGGCTGAGGTCTGAGACCCCCACCATGTTCAGCCTCAGCCCCATTCCCTGGGCTGAATGTCTGGAGGGGACCTCTCATTCCACCCAGCTCCTGGTGTGTGCCTGCTCCCAAGGGCTCTGGGCTGCAGGACACCATCCCTGTACCAAACACAGCTCTGTGTCCCCGCTCTGTTTTCCCCTGGGGAAGCAGAAATCCCCCTGGAGCTCCCCATCTGACACCCCTTCCCTCTCCGGGAACGTTTTTGGTGCCACCCCAGGGACTTCTCCTCCTGCAGCCCCCGGCTCATCCCACCCAGCAGAGGGGAGAAGACAGAGGGGACTTACCATTGCCCATAGCCAGCACCTGCATGTTCTCAAACTCCAGGGTGGTGTAAGCCGGGTCTAGCGCTGCGCTATAATCTGCCATCTCCATGTCTATGAGGGCTTTGGAAAGGCGCATTATCCTCAGCAAACACGGGCCAGATTGTACCGATTCCCTTGTCCCAGGCTATTGGCCCTGCTGCCTTCCTCTGTCTTCACTACGTCCCCTACCTGTTGTCCTTTAATTCAGATATTTCTCTGAAAGGATTTGCTGAGCCTCAAGGCCTATACTCCCAGAGGGGTGGAGGCAGGAGGCAGGGGGTTAATCTTTAATCATCTCACCCATTGCCGAATACTGCTAAGCTGGTTTCTTTTTTTTTTCTTCTTTTTTTTTTCTTTTTTTTTTTTTTTTTTTGGTGGAGCAGCAGTGATTCTTGTTGACTGTTTATTATTGGATCTCAAGGCGTTTCTGATCTGGGCAGCACCACAGGAGCAGGCACTCACCAAGGGCTATTGACCTTGATGCTGAGCTGCTGGTGTTGCTCTTAATTGTACCTGGGGTGGAAAACTTGGAAAAAGCCCTAGCAGGAGAATAAGGTTCTTCTCCACTTCTGTCATTGCCTTCCTCTCATCACCACTGGTTGACTACACCCCTGTTTTTCCCTTCTCTTGTTCTCTCCATCCTTTCCAGTTCTTCTTTTCTCTCCCTCACGGTCAGAGGTCAGCTCCTGCCTGGAAATTTACATGTTGCTATATAAAGTAAAACATGTGATTCTTTTTACTTCCCTATAAACCAAGATTTACAGGGGGCTGGATGCTCTATAAACAGATCCCATCCTGCAGCCATGGCCAAACAGCAAGCAGGGCTGGGGGGTGGCACAGACACCCTGGGAATCACCAGGGTGGCTCCTGTCCCACGGCTGAAATCACCCTGTGCCAGACACCCCCCAGCCTTGGGTTTTGGCTGATATGGCATAAAATTTCATGAGACATGTTACAAGGGAGCAGCAGGAGTTTTCCTTCTGCGGGTGCACTGTCTGCTGCCAGCACCAACAGCGGTTCTGTGCCTCGCCCAGACCTCGGGTCTGACCCCTCTGGTGCTGGGCAGAGGGGCCAGAGCTGCCTGAGCTCTCCTCCCCAGCTGCCCCATGGCACATCACTCCTCCACTTCAGCCAGAACTGAGACTTTTCAGTGCAACTGCGAGATCATTGAGTGGGAATTTAACCCATCTCTGAATGGCACCGACTGCATGGCGCAAGAGAACCAGCAATTAATGATTTGGTATCAGGTCGCTCTGCAGTGAAAACAGCCCCGTGGTTTCGCAACCAGCAGCGACTGAGTCCACACGCTGCCGATCTGGGCTCCCAGAGCCTTGTGTTTGCTCTTCCCAGGCACCCCAATGCAGCCCCAACCCCACTGGCACCACAAGCTGCCCTGGCCACGGTGCCATCGCTGCCACGACACAAATCCAGCCTCTGGCTCCACACCAGTACATGCCTTTGGGAAGTTAGGCTGGTCATGATTTTCTGTTCACATTTTAGGAGCACATGGAATTGTTCAAGCAGCTGTCTGCTCCCACAAAACTAGGACCTACATAACACTTCTGAACAGCTTTCTACCCTGAGGCTACAGGTCTGCAGGAGTGAATCTGAGTACATAGGAGAGCCTTCTGCTTTCCCATACTTGGGAATGGTGAGAAATGATCCTTTGCTGCAGGGGAAACCATTTCAGTCAGTGCTCCTGAGGAACAGGCACTCATGTGCTGGTGGCTCTTCCTTTAGGCAGATACAGTCCTTGCCAAAAACTGTTTTTATGATGTGCAGACTGGGATGGAGATGCAAGAGTACAGCATAGCCCCCTTGACAGCCTCGTCCCAGAGACCTGCATCCCAATCCTGGCCAGGCCATGGTGATCCCTTTGATTAGATAAATGCTACAGACACCAGGTCAAATATGTGCAGGATTTGCCCCAGCGTCTAGTAAAATATCGTAAAAGCAGGGCCTGTTCTGCTCTGCTCAGCAAAACAACCCTTTTTCTTCAATAGCCTGCTGAGCAAGGAGGCTGCAAAGGCCATTTACTTCCCAGGCAGGAAGGATTAAAAGGGCCAGGAATAGAAATCGGAGAGGCAGCGTGTGCGGGAGAGCGGCAGATAAGGAGCGGGGAAGTTTGGAGAGCATTAGGTGGCTCACGAGGCCGGGGCTGTCAATGGGACATGGTGTTTTCCACCCAGGGTTGTGTTGACTGTTGTGTTCTCACTGCCAGTGTCCTCTGTGGGTCACCAGTGCCCCCTCCCAAATCCCTCATGTTGGTGTGGAGGTCGAGGGCCAGACCAGCCAAGGACACCACGCACTTTGCCCTGGAGATGGGCTCCGCTGGAAATGCGTTGGCTGCTCCCTGGGCCCTGTTGCTGGAGATGATGTCTCCCCTGGTGTCTTCTGCCTGGGGAGTCCTTGTCTCCCCCTGGCATCGTTGTGTCCTGAGTTTTGGGACAGCTTGCCAATGCACTCGTGGCTTGTACTGGCCAGCAGGACCCCACAGCTCTGTTTTGGGTGGGAGATGTTTGAGTCAGCAGCTGCTTGTGGGGCTGTTTCAAACACTTCTGGCTACAGATGTTTAGCCATTTTTATTCCACAGAGAGACAACTCATAGCAGACCCTCACTGATAGGTGAAGGCTTTTCCCAGACTAGGTGCTCTGGGGAAGTTCAGCTCCCAGCTCTGCTCCTCTCTCCTGTCCCCATTTTCTGTACGCTGCACCCACTGTTTCCTATGTCAGGACATGGTTGCAAAGGAGACCATGACAGCTCTGGGGCATGACCTGTTTTGTGCCAAGTGATTATTTAATTTTTATCTGTTCAGCAGTAAATCCTTTCCCACACTGGCACATCATGGCACTAATTCTTGCCTTATCTATATATCACCATCTGGCAAATTTATGCAAACCTAAAGGGGATTCCCTGAAAATAAGATCTGTGCTTCTCAATAGGTGAGGATCAGGAACAGAGTATTTAATAGGGCATTTTTGGTAAGGATGCCGTCACCTGTGCTTGCTAGCTCTGCATGTCAAGCAGGTGAGCAGGCCCCTCTCAAGGGGCTTGTTTCTGTTGCTTCTTGAACAGGCTGTTGGAGGATCAGAGGATAATTGATGTTGGAAGGGACCTCAGAGTCCCTGCTCCAGGCTCCTGCTGGAAGCAGGGCCAGCTGTGGTTCCTTGCAGCTTCATCTATTTGGGTCTTGAACACCTCCAAGGATGGAGAGCAGCTTCAGCAGCCAGCTGGTGCTTGTCTGTCCTCCTGGTTAGACACTGGCTGAACCTCTTTCCAGTTTTTATGCCCCTTGATCTCCAGCCATGCATCCTGTGAGGAGCCTGGCCACACCTTTTTGCTGTTCTGTGTGTGTTATGCTCCTGTGGTTGCTGCTGGCCCAGCTCTCCCGCCTGATGCAGGACACAGCCCTGTCTACCAGTGGATCGACCAGGCGCCCCAGTCTGGGGTTGCCTGCAGAGTTTCTGAGCATTGACCATGACCAGGGGCCCTCCTGCCCTTTGCTTTTCTCCCTCACAGCTCTGCACTCTTAAGAAATGCCCGGCAGAAAAGGCAGTGCCCAGAGCCAGCAGGAGGACCACCCTCAGCTTTCATCGGCGGTGCCATCGCTGGCCCTGCAGCCCTGACTCCAGAGCTCTGCTCCCGTGTCACTCACACTTCCAAGGCCATTGTAGAGCTGGAATATTTCACATGGCTTTTTTTCCCCCACATGCACTCGAAGCAGAGATGGGCTGAGGTGTGAAAGCTCTCCAGAGCAGCAAAGCCCTGAACAGGCCAGGGCCCTGCTCAGCCCGTCGCCATTTCACGAGCGAGCTGTGGGGAAGCAGGAAGCCCAGTTACGAGACAAAGAACAAAAGTCCCAGGGGAACGTCACCAGCGTAGTCATCTCCACACATGCAAAGGTCCCTTCTGACTTTTTTTTTTTTCCCCTTTGAAATTTCAAATTCCAGTTTGTGGACAAAGTCCTGCCTATCTGAGAATATAGATCTCCGACCACTGACCAAACTCCACTTCAAGCAGTCCCGAGGACTGCTCTTCCCCTTGCCCATGGACCTGTCTGCTCAGTCCCTGGATCTCCCAGGATCATGCCGAAAATTTTGCTCTGGAACACAGCACTGGTACTTGCACAAAGTGGATTTTGCACTTAATGTCAGCAGCTTCCTTTCTGGGAAGAACCTCGGGAATAACCAGGTAGGAGCCTTATCAGCTGCAATTAATTTGGCCAGGCATTGCAGAGAGAAAATGAGAAGGAGAAACAAGGGCTTCCATTGTGCTTGTACCAGCAATTTTAGCTCATCATTTAAGTAAGGGAAGGGGGAAAAAAAAAAGCAGCTTCAGAGGGGATGAAAAACAAGAGGAAACATAAGCTTGTGGAGGCAGAGCCACTCTTTATGGTTAACTGATAACTCCAATTTGCCTCTTCCCTCTCATCTTTTCTGATTCTCCCAATTAAGCTCAACTTATTCTCATGCTAATCATTTCTTGACCTGTTTATTCTGCATTAAAAAATTAACAGAGAGCAGTTTACTGCATGACTTGCTCACACAGAGCTGCTACAGATTAGCAGGCATGCTTTAAGCCCCTACACAGGACTTTTGGGTCTCACAGCCAGTCTGCACAGCTCGAGGATGAGCTTTTTTTCCTGTTTTTAAAGAACAGCTTTTTCTAAAGTCAATATAAACCCCCCTCCTTTCATGCCTTGAGTATATTTGCTCGGTGACTATTTCCAAATGGGAAAGATAAAGCCAAGGGCTTGTGTTTTGTCAGACTTTCTGTAAACAGGGGTATTTAGGCCATACTGTCAAACCCTCCTGCCTTCTGCCTTGGCGTGCTGTGACTCCAGAGCAGAGTTGTCAGAGTGTTAATAAGCAGCTCCAAGGAATTTGTTGGGGCTGGGGGGCTGCAGGTCAGCACAAGCCCCCAGCTCAGGGGGCAGATCTTTGCCTCTGCTCTTGGCAATCATGTGACAGACACACAAATGGGGGTCTGCTCCCATGTCCCTCCCCAGAACTTCCCCAAAAGCTGTGAGAAGCCTCCAGGAAAACATGATTCAGCAGAGGTTGTTTAGGGTCTGTTTGCCCCTTGCCAGCTGCACATCCCTGCCCCAGCAAAACACTTTGTGGAGGTGAAAATGAGCCACCAGCTCCATCCAGGGAGATGGAGTGAAAGATCCAGCAATGAGAGGCAGGAGGAGACCACAGCCACGTGCCAGACCTTGCCTGGGGAAGATACAATCAATTTTATCATCCTGTTGAACAGTAATCACTCCTGGTGATTTACTTTCCCCAGGGCCTGTGGTTGGGGTTGGGGCAGATTTGCTGTTTGGAGCTGGGGGCAATGCCCAGGACAGACAATCCCTGAGCAGAGCCCAGACACACTGCCACTGCTGAGCTTGTGACATGTGCTGGCACCTCAGCACAGCTCAGGGGGACAGAAGCAGCTTCATTGCAACCTTAGGCTGTTTCTGACCAAAGTTATCAAAACCAAATAATTTTGTCCTGGTCCCCAGACCACAAAATCCCCATATGGAGAATCGAGGCAGCTTTTGGGTGTGGGGAAGAGTTACTTTAAAGAAGGTATAAGACTCTGCCTGAAGTCCTCTCCAAAAGCAACATGTGCATTTCAGCCTCAGCTGGGATGATGTTGGGCCTGGAGGCAATTATTGGAGCTAAAATAAATAGCTGCTCTGCAAAACTGGTAGGGAAAGAACTGCAAACATGGGTACAGACAGACCATTTCAGCATATACTGCTCTGGTGATAACACTGTGCTTGCTTTTCATCCCAGGACTAGAGAGGGGTTTATTATCCTGCCTAACAAGGGCTCTGAACTCTTGAGGAAGTAATTATTATTTCTCCTTAGAGCTGTTATTATGCAAGGACAGTGAATTTGAGCTGTTCCCAGAAGGAAGGCTGTACTTGAAAATGGCAGGGCACTTGCAGATGTGTATTTGCCATCCCTCTGCCTGCACTGCAGCCCCTGAGAGCAGCATCTGCCTCTGGGGCCTGCAGTTTTGTAGCTGTGACTCTGGAAACCTTCCAGCTCTGTCTTCTTGTAAAATCACACAATGAGCCCAGGGCCAAGAGAGGGAGTGGAATAGATTCATCTTCTTCCATTCCACCAGCTTCAGCTTGGCCCAAGCTACAGCTCCCACCACTGATCCCACCTGCCCCCTTAGAGGCCTACACCACAAGCACTGCACTCCATCCAAACCCCAACCCGGACACTTTCCTGCTAACACTGTTTGGGAGGAAGTCCAGAAAAGCTCTGACTTTGCCATGTGCTGTTCCAGGTTCACTGACTACACTGGCAAAAGCTTGGCTGAAATCCAGTGGTTTAAGCCCCCTTTAAATGGGGGAGCAGGAGCCTCAGGGAAGCAGCAGCACTGGGAAGAGGGTTTGCTGTCAGCAGCAGACACCTATTGCTCTCCATGCCTGGCCAGCTCACACATTCAGTGTGGCAGGGATCTCAGCAGCCTGCTCTGGACCTGGGGGGAACTTGTTTAGCACATGGGTATGATTCCTTTGGGCCTGAAGGAATCCTGAAGCTTCCAAGGAAAAGGATCCCTCCTGAGCTCACAGTCTGGCAGACAAGTGAGTCTCTCCCTTCAGCCCTGCCAGCTGTTTGCAGGGCTTTTACGTTTCATTGACATTTATACATTCATTATACACACATGAAACAGCCCCTGAATCGTTTAAGCTGTGGAGCAATAGGTGAAGGAGGAGAACAGCCAAAATCAACAGAGGTTAAACATCAAGTTTTAGCTGCTTTTTTTTTTTTAATATCTTTTTGAAAAGCTGAATGCATCGGGAAGCCACATCTGGAAGTGACCTCCAGTGGCTGCTGGGGCTCTCAGGATCAGCTCTCCCTCAAAATTAAGGCAAAAGACTGAATGCTGCTGAGGGGTGGAGGGAGAGCTGCAACAGGGCAGGGGTGTCAGGGGACAGTCTGAGCCCATGGCCCTGGAGGAGGGCAAGTCAAGGGCACCTCAAGAGCAAAAAGCATCTTCCTGGACCCAACAGCTCCAGCTGCCCTCCTGCCCCAGGCTGGCTGGCAAAGTCAGCCCCAGCTGGGGAGCTGAACCTGGGGGAACAGCCCAGGACAGGGCCATGTCTGCCTGGTGGGAGGAAGAATGAGGAAGGAGGGAGGCTGCTGCAAGTGGGAGCACTGGCAGGTCTGAATCAGGAAAGGCAGGCTGGGCATGAAAAAAAACTCATGAAACACAAAGGGGTGGTAAGTTAAAATCTGGGAGATTCTAGTTTCTGGAGACAGAAGGAGATAAGTTAATGCAAAATGCTTTTTCTCTGCAGGAGTGTGGGGAGTGCCTGAATAACCTGCCGTGTCCCCAAAGTCCTCAATCAGCAAGCACAGCAAGGGGTGAGTGAGAACCAGACAACACTCAGGAGCTCCAGGTCCACAACAGCTGCACACCCACCACACACCCTCCTGTGTGACACAACCCTCCTGTCCACTGCCAGAGAAACAAAAACACAGCAGAAGGCAAGGTACAGGAACATGGGAGCCTTCTACATGAAAGGTTTGTTGCATGGGAGACAGCAAAGGCAGGAGATCACACGTCCCTACAGTTCCAGAAAGCCATGGCCAGGCACTGCAGGGCCAAATACCTGGCTCCCAGCTAAAAAACATGGGAAACTGCTAATCAGCCCATGAGTATTCGACCTAGGTCTGCAACACTGGGTAACGCTATTGTTTGTCCCTTTACATTCCTGCAAGTCCCAGTGCCATTGGCCTCTTGTATCATAAAGAAATTAAAATGTATTATGACCATAAACTACATCATTTGAGGAAATGAACCACTTCTAGTAAACATATCATGGGACACTGAAGCCATGAACTTTCCTAAATCAATTGCCAGCTGATAAAAGAACGCAGATATTGCTGGGAGCAGCCCCCAGCATGTGACTCCCCACTGGCATGGGGAGCTCGTCCAGTGGGATGGTGACTGGGGGTGCAGGCTACCCCAGGAGGCACAAACCCCACCACCAGCACAAGCCCTGCTTGGGAAGAATAGCTCAGGCAAGAGGAGCAGCTCAGTTTTTGAGTCCTGGAGTGGAATGGAGGCTGTTGGGGTGTTTTGGGGATGAGGATGTGTGAGGCATAGGGGTCCAGGGCTCAGGAAGCACTAAACATGTCCAAGTTCCTCACAGTACTGGTAGTGGTCTGCAGGAACTTGGACACATTTGGTGCATCCTAAGCCCACCCAGGCTCCTGGCCTCCACACCGAGATCCCCGTGGATGCTGGGGTTGAGGGGCTGAGTACAGAGCTGGCTGGAGAGGGCCACAGAGGAGAACCCTGAAAACCTGTCTGGTAAGGATTCCGTGCAACCAGTAGAGTTTGCACTGGAAGTGTTTTTCCCTTAGTTGCTTCTAAGCTTTCATTATGAGGGCTGGGAAGCTGGGCTGCAGACCTGGCTCAGGAGCAGAGGCTGTGCTGTGAGTGGCAGGATCTTTCCCCAGGCCAGCTGAGGCTCCTGGGGCAGTAGTGCCAGGCACTGGGAACTGGCCTGAGAATGTCTGAATCATTTCCCAGACAGCACAGGCAATCACTGGGTTACCCACGGGATGCCAGCCTAACTCTACCACCTCTTCCCCCAGGAGTCACAGCACCCACCATACTGCCCATGTTGGGGCATCTCCCTCTTGAGCCCCAGAACTAACCTGGAGCCATCACCACCCACAAACCTGGTATGTTCACCCTGCAAAAAGCAAAACAGAGACATGGGGGTCCCATCCGGTGGGGACCAGCAATACCAGTGGGAATGAGCATGTTCTGGCAGCTCCAAATCCACACTGGAGACCCTGTCAATGCCCTTCATTCACATAAACTCTGCAGCGCTGGTTATGCAGCTGCTTCTCTCCCTGCTGAAGTGCTGGGGGAGCAGGGGGGTACCTGGTGTTTCCTGGAACAGGTCGTATCTGCTGCCATTCATCTTCCAGGGGCGCTCAGCTGCGAGGGCAGAGCTAGGGAAGTCTTGCCCCTGGATGGGGCTGTGCAGCCGGCGAGCCCCGCGCGGGCAGCGGGGCACGAGCCATGCCCAGGAGCTGCTTGTGGCGCAGAGGCAGGGACAGGCTAATCCCTTAATGCTGGTCACAATGAGATTTGATGGGGAGCAGGAGTTTGTGCTGCAGAGCTGCAGGTTTTAAAGGGTTCTGGCCACTGCCCGGAGGAAAATTCTAAGGTGGCTCTGGGTGTGTGCCCTGCTGCCAGTGCCCACAGCGATGCCCGCTGCTTTCTGGGCCACCTTTCCGAGGTCCCTCACCCTCCTCTCTGGCCTGCCACTGCGTTTCTTTAGGACAGGGAGTACCTGACCGTCTGTGCAGCCCTGGAGGTTGATCCAGAAAATGTGCCTGGGTGTGTCTAACAGCAGGAGTGGGTCTGGCTCCTCCGAGAGAAGCTGACTGCTTTTGCTTTAAAATGTTTCTATATAAATAACCAGAACACCGTGTCCTTGAGCAACAATCTTGTTTTCCCCTCCCAGCTAACATCACAACACAGGATGGCTCAATGCAGAGGGGAGCAGGGACACTGCTGAACACCCCAAATTTTCTCCTTTGCAGGAAGTGTGTTCTGGCAAGTGTGGGCCTGTTTATAATGGAGGAGGAAAATGGTGTGAGGGAATAGAGTGGCACTTCACTGGGGTTTCACAGGCACTGAGTGGATTGCTGAAAGGGAGGCCTGGGCACCTCTGAATTCAGCCTTGGGCTGCATGGCTGTGACCCAACTAGAGCCGGGTCTTATCAGCCTCTGTGTCCAGAAGAACCAATTCAGCAACAGACCCACCTGAAACACCCATTTCCCTGCATTTTCCTTCCTCCTCAGATGGCTCTTTTCCTGCCAAGCTCACCTGTGCTTTTGCTGTGCCAAGGAGAAGAGAGCTCATTCCCACCCTCCAGCCATCAGGTCCCAAGCACCACCTCAAAGGCACTACTCTAATGGAGCAAAAGCATTCCCAAGCCATTCTGTCTCCACAAGCTTCTGCTTCCACTCAGAACTGCCTGAGTTATATTTGAGTTAATTTGGAGTGCCCACAGTCAGCAACTTCCAGAATGCTGCTGGTGGGTCAGGAATGGGGAGTGACCAGCAGCTCTGTCCCTCAGCTCTGTGCCCAGGGAGGGGACCAGCAGCTCTGTCCTCAGCTCTGTGCCCAGGGAGGGGACCAGCAGCTCTGTCCTCAGCTTTGTGCCCAGGGAGGAGACCAGCAGCTCTGTCCTCAGCTCTGTGCCCAGGGAGGAGACCAGCAGCTCTGCCATCAGCTCTTTGCTGGCAACAGGGGCTGATGCACAACATTCCCACGTGGAGCAGGGGAGCAGCATCAAGGGCAGGGCTGGGACTGAACTGTGCATAACCCCATGACACCCCCATGCACCCCTGTGTTGCCACACAGGTTTTAGTGGCTGTAACAGGGAAACACACCCAAGTCAACAGACATTTCTCCCAGACAATGGCAGTCTCCAGGCACACGCCCATGGATGAGCCACAGGCAGCACTCAGCTCTGCTTCCACCACCTCGGTCCCACCACCTTGGTGGCAGCAGACTCCAGGCAGGGGAGTAGCCAGGGCTGTGGATCTGAAGCCTGGCTGTTTGTCCCCTTGTCCCTCCTGCCTCCTTATTCCACTCTTCATTTCCTGTTGCCACCTTTGGCCTGCCAGCACTAAGCTCTGCATGAGCCCTCAGGCATCCATCAGAGCTTTGTCCATTCTTCCCTGCTGGGCCACTTCCACCTGAGCGTGTCCCTGGCACAGGACCTGCTCAGGCTGCAGGTGAGAGGCTGCTGAGCTGGATGGGGACCTGCAGCAGTTGTTACTTTACACCTTCTGCTGAGCCCCTGGTGCTGCCCTGTCCATTAACCTGACACCATGCCCAGCCTCACAGCCCATGGCAAGATTCATTGGGTGGTGTTAGTGAATCCTCTTCCCAGGCTGAGCTGCTGCTTTTCACCAGGGTGGTGGGGTGGCTGCTGCCATCCCACCTGCTGGATGGGCTGCAGGCATTGTCCAGCTGGATGGGAGCCAGGGCAGGCTGGAATGCTGCAGAGGAGCAGCACCAGCCTCTTCCCATGGGGTATCAAGGCTTTGGGGACCGTGTGGCAAAATGATCAGCATCCCTTGGGAACAGAGGGGGAGAGAAGTGGCTGAGTGGGGCAGGAGGAGCTGGGCTCTGACTCCATGAAGGGCACTGGGCCATAAACCCGGCACGGTGGCTGTCGTTTGTGTGTCGGCAAACATGTTGAGTGGGCTCGACTATTGATTCTGACCGTATAAACCGGTGTTGTGGCACTTGTTCAGGTTTGTGCAGGTTTTACAGCTCTTGTTATGAGAAGTGCCCATGTATTTGGTTTTGCTCCTTCCTTCAGGTCTATGTGTTGACATTGGCTCTCCTAACCAGAGCGTTGGACCATGCCAGGAAGCTGAGTGTGTGTCTCTCCTTGTGTTTCCCACTTTACCAGGGGTTATCACCTTTCAAAGCTCACACACACCCATGGCTGGGACAGGTTTCTGGTGCAGAGGCAGGTGAAAGGTGTCTGCTGGTCCCCACCACTGGCTGGTGGGTTTGGGTTCCCTGTGCTCAGTGACAGGAGATGAGCACCCACCCTGACAGATGGATGAGCAAGGATGCAGGGTTTGCAGACTTGTTGGGATTTGTTGCAGACTGCCCTGGGAAGTCTGGAGTGGAATGAGCAAGGTCTGAGGTCTGTAGGGCTGTGATGAAGATCAGGCTGTCAAACCAACTTGCACATGCAGAGAAGGAGAAGGTGTCCCCAGAGCATCATCACAGAGGATTTGGGCTATGCCTGGTCACCTACAGTGGAGGCACACACTATCACCCATTCCCTGCCTCCAATCCATTTCCCAGCAGGAGCTTCCAGCATCAGGGACACCTTGGTGCTGGAGGCTCAAGGGCTTGAGCTCACAGTGATGGTCCCCATCTGTCTCTCAGCACCAGACCTCCATTACTGTGGGGATCAGCTGGAATCCCTCTGGTGACTGCAGGATTTTGGGATAGGAAGTCTGGTCAGCCTGGCAGAGCCAGGGTCTGTTTGCTCCTTGACTGCTGGTGCATTTTCACAGCCACTTGCTCTGCATGAGCTGCTCCTCCCACCCCTTTGGTGCAGCATCCTGAGCCTACCTTTATTTTTTGAGACATGTATTTCCTGAAGGGATTTACTGAGTAATCTCTCTTGATGCCCAGGCTGAAGCTTGGACAGGAGCCATTCCTGGGAGTAATTGCTTGTGGGACCCAGCTTTGCTCAGAGGCCCCGGTGCCTCTGCCCAGGACAGGAGGGCAGACCCCTCAGCCCCGGGTTCACCATACAACCCCTACCTTCAAACTCACCTTCCATGAAAATTCTGCAACATTTGCCATTTCCACATACATTTCTGCCAGGAACCTTGTTTGCTTGAATATTTGAGGAAAGCAAACAGAGAAGGAGCCTGAACACAAACAGTCATGGATGTTTTTTTGCAGTCTTTGCCCTGTTCTAACCCCAAGCCTGCCGGCAGGAACGAGCCTGATGTACCCCTTGGCTCTGCCCTGTGTGCTGCCCTGTCCCCCACTGCTGGCCCTGGTCCTGCTGCAAATACTGCTGTATGTTAAAGAAACTCACTCAGCCCTTGCTGTCTGTGGGACCACCATCACTCACACCCCTTTGCACTCATGCTAAGTAAACATTGTTTAATGCCATTTAAGAAATGTCAGCAGATGACTAACAGAGTACGACTGGCAGACCTACACCTGCCCTGCTGAGCTCAGAACATCTCTCAGACACTCCTCAAGCCTTCCTGAGCCTCTTGCTGCTCACCTTCCAGAGCTGGAGCTCATTTCCTGCTGACAGCAGCCCTCTGGGCTCACTCTCTCTATAAAAATACCATTGTGTTTCAAGCTAAGCCCGAGTTGAGGGTGTGCTGCTGGCCCCATAAATGGCTGGAATGAGGTGGGAGAAGTCACAGCCCTGTGGGTAAGTGCAGACACCCTGTGACACTGAGCAGCATCCCCAGCTCTTCCCCATGGGAACCTTCACCAAGCACCAGAAAACAGCTCTTGGGAGCAGGCCAAGGTGCTAACACAGTGATTGTCCCTTTTGCATCCCAGCAAATACCTGTGTTTATTCCTGGCTGCACCAATACCCTGCTCAGGCACTGGAATGTGCTGACCTTGCCAGCACCAGTGTTACAGCCACCCCAACATCCAGCAGGCATGGCCAGAGTGGGAACAAGGAGGGGGGATGTGCCAGGTGTCCTAAGACACATCAGTCCCTGCTGGCTGCTAGGCCATGGACACAGAGAACAAGGAGTAAACAGAGGAGTCAAAGAGCAGCTGACATGAGCAGTCAAGGAGGAAAAGTTCAGTTGAGGTCATATCTAGAGGAAACTTGTAAAAAACTTGATGCATTTGGCAGTGAAAATTAAAAATACTCAGGAAATCGGCCCCCTCTTCTGTTTCTCAGTTGAAACTATTCCCCACATCTGACCAGAGCTCCTGAGCAGCAATGACGTCTCGCATTTTTCAGCTGTTTTCCAAAGCTGCTTTACTGCTCAGGGCCAGCCCTGATCATGCACTGGTCCCTGCTGTAACCACCAGCCCTGGGGATCCCCAGCTCTGAGAAGATCCAAAATATGAAGGAGTGGTGCTGCCTGCACTGGGATTGACACCAATTACCCAAATTGTGCCCAAGTCTCAGTGGGAGTACAAAGGTGGGTCAAGGGGCCCATCCCTTCCTCGCTGCCCAGAAGATGTTCCCCTTGCCCCCTCTCCATCCTCCACCTTCTCACACACCTGTTTGCAACTTCCTGCAGGGATTTAGCACCAGTGGAGCCCTTTCCAGCTCACAGCCTGTCCTCAGGTTCTGATGAGGATTTTGAATGTGCCTCCAGCTCCACATCTCTCCAAAGCTGCAGCATCAGTCCCTTGTCCCCCAAGGACCCACCCAGGGTGCTGGGGACAGGCCAGCTTTGTCACTGCCTGGCAGGGCATCCTCCAAGTCCTTTACACAAGGCACAGGTCTGATGGGAGGGAAATAAGTGCCCCTAGGGTGTCGTTTAGGGGAAATACTGGTGATAGTCTGGAGCAGGGATGGATGGGGAGGGTTGCAGTAACTGCAGTGGGGGGATGCTCCTACTGATGCCACCACTGCCAAGAGAGGGCCAGACCTGCTTTCTGTCCCGAGGCTGAATGCCAGTGCCAAGCTTCCCCATGGGAATATACCCCTGGCTTCAGATGGATGCTGAAATCCTGAAGCTCCTAAGACAGATGGGGAGAAGGGAAAAACAGAAAAATCTTTCCATCTTCCAAAAGAAACTGAAAATAACTCTGTGACCCTCTCCAAGGCTGAAGGCTCCTCTGGAGGACCATGGTGTGCCCCCATCAGGCATGCCAGCTCCATGGCCTGTCCTGCTGAGGGCTGGGAGCTGCTGGCTGCAAGGGCATCACTATGGGCATGGCTGGGGCTCAGCACCACCACTGCTGTGTGAGCACCCATCCTGCTTTCAAAGGGAATAAACTTCCCTTTTTTGGGAAGGGTTTGACCACCACCTTGCCATCTGCAGGGCTGCTGTGCCCCCTCTGCTGCCCAGCACCAACCCAACCCTACAGAGCTGCTGGGGAAGCCAGGCACTGCCCAGTCCCACATCCCACCAACCCTTCCTCACCTCTATTTGGATAACTTTTTCACCCAATTTATTTATGAGGACTCCCCTCCTTCTGCCAACACTCTGAGTTTCCTCTCGCTTTAGTCTGGGAGGCCCATCTCACTTTTTTATTCTTATTATTTCTCTCTCCCCCTTGCCTGGCCCCAGGCTTGCAGCGGGTGCCAGCCAGAGCCTGCTTTTGTTCAGCCACAGGAGCAGATGGGGAGAGCAGCCACAGGTGGGATGGGCAGTGATTCCTCCCCATCCACCCCACAGCACCTGGCTCTGCCTGCACTTGCCCAGGCTCAGCACGTGGCTCACTTACTGACTCTCAGACTGAAAAGTTAAAACCAACTTTAAAAATCATAATTAATAAAAATAATTTTTAAAAAATTCAGGAGAAAATTACTGTCAGAAAAGTTTACTTGCCTGTGTTTAATGTCACTGATGTTGGGGGCAAAGCTGGATGCAGGCACCCTGGATGTGGGCACAGCCAGACCTGGCCACCCTGCACCACCAGGTCTCCCAGGCTGATGGGAACATCCCTTGACCCTCCCCTTCTCCAAATGAGGTGCAAGTCAGTCTGTGAGCTGGCTGGGTCAGGAGCTGTCTCCCACCAGCAGCAGGGGCTTCATCCAGGAGGATGCTCAGCACTGGCTCCTCCTGGGCCACCTCTCACCCCAGCATCTGACCCTCTGCACATCTCAGAGGTATCAATCCTTCGTTTCACCAGCTCACACTTGTCCTTCACCACGGGCCCCTTGCACTTTGTCCAAGCAGCACCAGCTGGACATAAAGACACAACTTGCACTAAACAGACCAAAACCTGGACAGTGTTTTCTGGGCATTTTGCTGCTGCTGGCTCTTGCAGCTCAGAGGCAGGAGTGAACAGAGCTCCTCCAGAGACCCGGCTCCTGCGGGCTGGGGATGCACAAATGAGCAACCTGATAAAAGCAGGTTAAAACAGCATTCCATGACTGCTTGATCACAACTGCCTGCTCCAGCCCAGGCCAGTGACACTGGAGCAGATCCTATACAATTCCTACACATTTCCATTGCCCTAGGCCATGGACCCACTGAAATGCTGATATGCCCTGTGCCTGCCATGGCTCACCATGGGGTGATGTGACCTGAAATGATCTGCAGGGTACTAAAGTGCTGGGGGCTGAGGCAAGGAGGCACAAGGCAGAATGCCACGACAGAGGTGGGCTGGGGCTGGAGGTGACACCCGTGGGAGGCTGCAGGCCTGGATCAAGGGAAGCAACCACCCAAAGAGAGGCCATGAGCAAAGTGCAAAAAGGTGTCCTGTGAGTCCCAGAAGCCCTCCTGGGTCCTGGGTTTGCATACACAGTATCTGGGAGGTGGGCTGGGCAGGGGCTGCACACTTGTAAAAGAGAAGAGGAGCAGGACATGAAAAACAGGGTGAGGAAAGGAAAGGTAGTATGATGGAGAGCCTCATGAGGTGTGATGGAAAGCCAGGGGAAACAATGGAGAGCCCTGGAGAGCCATGAGGAACTGATGGAGAGCCACAAGGAAGTGCTGGAGAGCCATGAAGATGTGATGGAGAACCTCATAACTGTGAGACCTCAACTGCTGGGACCTCACTGCACAGCCTGGCCATGCCCAGGGAACCAGGACTCCCAGAACACACAGGACCAAACCTGCTGTATGGGGATGCTGGCACAGTTGTCCCATCCTGAGGATAACGATGTCAGCCCGGGCAGGGGCACCTGTCCCCCGGGGCCCAGGTGCATTTGTTGGCTGTTGGCATCTGGCACAACCAAGGAGCACAAGACGGGGCTGCTCCAGGCTGGTGCCCGCTGTGCCACACCGGGAGCACGGACACAGGCCTGGCAGGCATCTCCCCGTGGCCAGGTGCCCAGGCAGCATTGTGCCACCTGGTGCTGAGCCCCACAGAGGCTGGAGGCTGCTGCTTGTCCAGGCACTACACTCCCTGCCGGGAAGCCAGCCCAGCCGTAACGCTGGTCCTCGGCAGGAGCGCGGCGCTGGCACAGCCCGCTGTGCCCACTCACGCAGCCCGGGCGTGCCACGAGCCACCTGCAGCCTGTGCATCGGGGCTGGCTGTGTGTCCTAGGGCAGCACTTCACCTCCTCTAAACTGCTGCCACTTGCGCTGCGAGCCCGGCAGCAGCAGCCCCTCTGCCAGCACGTGGGGCCACGCTGCTCCCTCGGGCACGTGCCTTCCTCTTTGGGTCAAGCAGAGTGAAAGAGAGAAAAATACACACAGAGGATTTACATATCAAAATCAACCAGAACCCTTCTCCTGCCTCCATCTCCAGCCTTTGCAGATGCCTGAGGCAGCGGGGAGCGCGGCGGGGCTGGGCCGTGGGGCTGGGGGCTGCTGGCTGCTCCCAGCCCCGCTTCCCGCGAGCGACGCCAGGCCGGCAGCGCGGGCGATGGGAACGCTGTACTCACCATATGGAGCCTCCATCTTAGCGCTTAGCTGGGTGCTTACATTGACCATGTCTCGCCGGCTACTGCTATGGGCACTTGGGGCGAAAACCAGAGGAAGTAGAGGAATAAAAAAGAAATCTAAATAAATAAATAAAAATGTCTCTCACTAAGGAACTAGGTGAAGGCAGGAGGGAGCGCGGAGAGGCAGGGCGAGGAAACCTGCCTCTCCTGTTATCTTATTGATTCGCTTAATCAGGGCTAATGTGGGTGGAGATGTTAAATAGTAACCAAGCTCTTATGGAAACCAATCTGCAAGGTGCCGTTGCTGTAGCTATAGTAACTGCTGCCAAGCTAGAAACTCAAACACGGCTTTTACTGGACTCTTTTGGGGCTCCCGCTTCCAGATGGTGTCAAGGCCGGGGCAGCCGCCGGGCCGGGGTTCAGCCCTGGCCACAGGGAGTCAGGGCTGCTGGATCCAGCTCTGCGGTGCTGCAGCGTTTTGTGCCATCGCCCACCCAGGTCTGAGCCTGTATACAGCGAAGGGCAAACACAGCCTGGGGGGCCAGGGGCTGTGGGACCAGTGTAGGGACTGGCAATGGCACAGCAGAGCCTGGCTGAGGCACAAGAGGCAAAACGCCCAGGCCGTGAGCTGGGGCTTGTCAGCCTGGTGCCAAAGCAGAGAGGTTGCTTGGGGATGGGGAGATGCAGGGATGCTGTGGTGGGATGCAGGTTGATTCCCTGAGCACAAAACTGGGCACAGGGTGCTTGCAGCTCCTCTCCATCTATCTTTGCTCCCCAAATTGGGGGTACTCATGAGGTGCCACAGACACTTATGGTCATCTGTGCTCCCTCTGAGACTGCTGCATCCAGGACCTCATGGTGGCAGATGTGCAGATGGGCTCCCCCAACCTCCCCACGAGGCTGTGGCAGCCCCTGTGCCACTGGGTGCCCCATGACTGGAGCAGTCTGGGCTGCCAGGGGCTGTGCTGAGGCCAGCAGGGCCATGTGCAAAGAAGTGTTGCTGAAAGGACACCAAGTACATGGGGAATCCAGAGCTGAAGCTGAAAAAATGATTATCCATCAGCACAGAGCCTTCCATATCTCCTGAAAATCTCAGGAAGAGGCCAGGCTGGAGGAGGCACAGATCCTTGCCATTCTCAGGATCCCCCCAAAACCTCAGCTATTGAAATCCTGCAGCCCCGAGGGGGCAAAATGAAGGATATCTGCTCCTCTGAAAAGCACATCCCAAGGGAGCGTGCAGTGGGGAGAGTGCTGCTGGATGCAAAGGGCTGCAGGAACCCACAGCTGAATGCTCAAATCCAAGGACTTGTAATTCAGGAATCCCCGAGTCTGCTGGGTGCTGAGAGGTTCTAGAGAGGGAGGGGATGTGGATAATGGGGTGCTCAGTGGCACTGGGGGCGAGGTAGAGTAGTGGGATGGTGTGGGACAGCCTGGGAGGGACAGGGAGTTTGTGGACCTTCAGCGTCGTCATCACCTCGTGTCCCAGCAGTGCTGGCTTCTCCCACACGATGGAGCAAAGCACCCAGGAATCTCCTGTGCCCACAGCCCTTGGCCCCACCGAAAGCTTCTGCACCCCCTTTGCTGCTCACCCCCAAAACCAGAGCAAAGGCAATGACTCGGTGTCACCCCGAGGCTTCAGGCTGTGAGTAAGGCAGAACCAACAGCATGGGGGTCTCCAGGCTGCTTTATTGGGGGGCTCAGAGCTGGGAGCCCCACAGTCAGAGGGGCTGCTATGGAGCAGGAGCATGATTGGGGCTCCCCACTTATCCAGCTGCTCACCACAAGGGGAACGTCTTGGTATTCACTTGCACCAACCTCTGCCTCAGCACCGGGGGGGAAGAGGGGAAAGGAGCCCCAGTCTGCAGAGCAGGGACCATGCCAGCCAGCCCCACTCCCTCCATGGACCCCTAAACCATCCCTATTTCAGAAAACAGGGACCTGAACTGTCCCTAGTTCCCCCAAAGTGGGAAGCAGACAGACAACACTGCTGGAGAGGTGTTAGAAAAGCATTTTCCTACATGGCATTAGGGAAGCAGGTTGGACAGCCAGGCTGCCGAGGGGGTCAGTGTTATAAATAATTCTTGTTCGCCCCATTCCATTCCCAGGGCTCCTCCTGGGGCTGCAGCCCTAGAACCAGCTGACTTGGTTGGATTTGACTCCGGTGAAGCACATGTTGTTGGAGCAGCCCCCGCCGTAGGTGGGGGGGCAGGCTGAGCACGGCCGCCCCACCTTGTAGGGCGCTTCTCCCAACCAGTTGCCCCTAAAAAGAGAGGAGGGTGACAGCTCTGAGCATCATCAGCCACTGCTGACACTGGAGTGGGGAGGGAGGATGGCTCGGGGGGCTCTCCCCAGTCACTTACTTGATGGCGTAGTTGCAGACGAGGAGGATGGCGTGGCGCCACGTGCTGCCCCACACACGCACGTTGGCACAGGTGCCCAGGGCACAGCCCAGGCGGCTGGAGGTGGCCCACACCATCTGTGCCAGGACAGAGAACAGACACTGTTGGTGTCCATCCACCCAGACATCCCACAGCTGATAGCCCCAGGACACCAGTACAGGGCTCTGTCCCACCAGGGAATCACATCCCAGCTGCCCCAGTCTCTTTGGCTGGATGCTGTCCCATCACAGAGGGAGTGCTTAGTTACCAGAGGGTGACTTTCTGCTCTCTCTCCCCTACCTGCAACCTGCACTGCCCTGCACAGGATTGCCTTGCCTCGCTCACATCCATGAGCAGCAGAGTCTGGGCCAGTGCTCCAATTTACCCAGATTAGCTCCTAAACCTCACACTGAAACACAGCCAGTTTACCCTGCACACAGGGAGATCAGGCAAAGACAAAAGCTCCTCCTTAGGCCTTTCCAGGTTGAATCTCTTCCATAAAAAGTGTATATTGCCCTTTTGCAACCAAGAGCATCCCTGAGTACCCCCATGTATGAGCCACATGGGGATGCAGATGCTCAGGTAAAGGTTGGAGCTGTGAAGAAGAGGTAGTGGGGATGGCACAGCTCTGCTGCCAGGCAGAAAAACAGAGTTTTCCACCTTGTGCTGGCCAGGCTTTGTCAGGATGTGCCAGGGAATGAAGGGGCTGCATTCCCAGGGAGCCAGAAACAGCTGGGTGCTATGCAGCTGTTCCATCACAGAGAAGACGATTCATGCTTGGCAAAAGTACAAAGTGGCTTATTTTTTTCTCTTCACCACCTTTAAGTTGCCAGAGGTGCGCTGAGAAGAGAAAGGCCAAAGGAGGGGGAAAAAGCTTTTTAAAAAGTGGAAACCTCCTTGCCAACTGGCCAGAAGGTCCCAGCTGCTCCTCCAGTGAGTTGTGAGCTGCTGGGACCTTCCTGCAACAGCCCAAATGCTAGAAAAACCTAGGATGGGAGGCCATCGATGGCATCCCTCCAGCAGATACACTGCCAGCTGCCAGGACCACTGCCTGATCTGAAGCTGGCAGCTGCCAGGGTTTGATCCTGGATCCCAGGAGCTGTGAGATGCCCAAGGCTCCCCTTTGCATCTGGATGCAGGGCTGTGGTGCTCACCTGCGTGTAGTGGCTGCAGACGGAGCCGCTGCATTTGGAGGGGCAGCGGGGGTTGCACTCACGGGGGTGGGGGAAGGAGTAGTGCTGCTTCTCCTGGTGCCAGGATTTCACCATGTCCATGACAGAGCGGTACCTGCAGTGGTGAGACAGGTCACCTGGATCTCCTCCACATCAGAGCTGATGGGTGAAGGAAAGGAAGGGAAGGCTCCACACTGAGGAAGTGGGGGAGAGGAATGGTTTGGAGCCAGGGCCCATTGGGAACAAGCATTCCTGGGAAAAAGGGGGGTAATGACATCCTTGTGCAAAGCCCACTTGTGCTCAAGGCCAGAAGACCATAGACACCTGAGCTCAGGCACATGGAGGAGATGCAGGACCCATAACCCCTGGTCCAGGTGCCTGGCAGAGAGGGCAGTAATGGCACACTTCCCAAATTAACAGCAAGCACCTCTGCTTTCCTGTATTTACCCATCTGTGAGAGCTGGCCCCTCCTCCTCCCCCCCAGGGTCCTTGATGTGACTCTCAGCTCTATCTCACTCCTGTGCAATGCCAGCTCAGAGCCCCTCTGCTCCTTGACTGAGGGGCTGCTGCTGCTGCTCCTCCAGCACTGTGGGGTGTGAGGGTTTCCCAGGAGCTCACTCTGCCTGCAGGGCACTCACCTGCCCGATTGGATGGAGAGGTTCTGTCCCACATACTTCATCAGCTCAGGGGGGCCGTGGTCCCACAGGCAGCGCGCAGCCCACGCCTCCGCTGCCCTGGCCAGCCGCTCATCCCACACCTTCACGGGAAAGGAAAAGGGCAGGCAGGAGTCTTGGCTTCCCACAGGAGGGAAGAGGAGAAACCTGCTCCCTTGTGCTCTGGGGGTTTTCTGAACACCCTTGAGTGTCCAAAATACATGGATCATGCAGCAGGCTAGAACATGCCCAGGGGAACAAGGGACAGCAGCACGTCCAGGAGCAATGGACCTCCCCAGCTGCTGCCACAGCGCCTGCACACACAACACAGCAGAGCAGGGATGTCCTACAGCCCTGCAAGCCCTGTGTGTGTGATTCCCTCCGGGAATGAGCTCCTGCACAAGGTGGAGCTGAGCACAGGGGTGAAACCTTGCAGCCCTGTGCTGCTGCAGCTCACAGCTGTCCCAGCCCTCAGTGCAGCCCTGGCCACAGCCTGACCGGTGAGCACAGCTGGTCCCTTCATGCATTATTTAAAGCTTCCTCACCCATCCTGAACGCCTTTGGGGAGATGCCTGTGTGAGTTATTTTGGAAGGCAGGAATTTAGGCCAAGCAAGAAGCAGTGCAGGATGCTCCCGGGCATGTCTGACCTGCTCTGGTACCCAGCAAGCTGGGCTGCTATGTGCTTCTCCCAAACTGCATCCAGGGACCACCCAGCTGCTCCCTCAGAGCTCTGGTCCCCTTCCTGAGAGCAGAGCAGCATGTGGCACCTCCTGAGCTCCTCCTGGGGGACCTTTAGGGTGGGGTCAGGAGCTCCAAGCAGGGTGGGCAGAATTTGGGGAAAGCTCTGCCCAGGGTGACCCTCATCTGGAGCTGCCCAACCTGTCAGGGCTGTGCATCCCCTCCTTGACTCCTGCATGTTTCTTCTCCTGGGAGCTGGCACCACTTGGAACACTCAAAGAGGACCCTGGAGATCATGGTGGGATCATCCCTCACAGATGCAATCAGGGAAGAGGCTCCTGCCTGGGCTTTGGGTTGGGACCTGAGCTTTTCATGCTTGTAGCCACCTCCCAGACAGAGGCCCACAGATCCTAAATCTGCCCTCATGGGGAAACGTCTCTGTGCTGGGACTCCATCCCTCCTGCACAGAGGCTGCACGGGTCTGCTCAGCCCCTGGGACACAAAAAATCCCCCAGGGCACGTGTTCAGCCAGGAATCTGGCCAGCACCCTGACATCCCTGCTAGGCTGGGGCTCCCACATCAGAGGTGAAGCCCCTTGAGCCCACCAGGGCTGTGGACCCAAAACTACCCTACCACAGCCCAACTCACCATATATTCCATATTGGCAGCGGGGGGTGACACCTGTGCCCGCACTTGGTTGTGGTAGTCCAGGATGACACTCATGTCGTGGGGAGAGAGGTATCGCTTCCTCCGGCCCCGCGGGAGCCCCTCGCCCCACAGCAGCCCCGCGGCCGTGCCCTCGGGGGGGGACAGCAGCTCGGTGGCGTTGGGCAGCAGGAAGGAGCTGGACAGCTGTGTCACCCAGCAGCCCAAGGCTGTCAGGTACAGGTGCAAGTGGAGCACAGCCATGCCAGCCCACCTGGTGGGATCAGCCGGCAGATTTCTGCTCCTCACGGAGTTAAACAAGGACAAGGGGGATTGCTGGTCCCTGCTGCTGGTGTGCAGATCTAGGAGAGAAAACAACACAGGCACCACTCAGGATTGCAAACACCATGCAAGCACCACTTCCCAAAATAAGATGGAAACAAATATTCTTTTTTTTTTTCCTATTAATAATAGTAGTTTTTCCCTATTAAAAATAGTAATATTTAAAATTAATCTCTGTAATAACCTTATTTGTTAGAGCATATTCCCCAGGACTGTCAGGGAGATGCCTGGAGAATAGGTTTTCTTGTTTGTTTTAAAAAAAGATAAAATCAGTAGAAAGTCTCCCCCATTTTTTCACTTATGGCACATACCTGTGGCACAGGGGATAGTTAGGAGTATACTGAGTCACTGCAGCCGCCTGCCCTGTGGCTTCCCAGGAGTTTGGTTTGTTGAATAAATCCCCAGGAAATCACAGAACTCTCACACAGATAAAGAAACGCACGGCAATGCTTAAAAGCATTGTCGAGAAATCTTAATGACTCTGAAAATCTCGGGAAAAGAAGAACAGCCACTGCAAAAGCAGTCTTTTTAAAAAAAAAACAAAAAAAACCAAAAAAAAACCCAACAAAACGCTGGAATATCCCCTCATCCGTCAGGCGATGCACCTCCTAGCATCCCTGCCAGCCCTTCCCGGGCAGCGGGAGGATGTCGCAGGGGTACGTACCGTGAGCGCTGTGCCGGGAGCGGGCTGAGCTCCGAACAACCTGCCGGGGCAGATGCGGGAGGCTCGGCTCAGCCCCGCCGGGCAGCCCGCTGCGGCCGCTGACGCACAAGCTGCATCTTAACTCTTCCCCCGGGGAACGTCCTCAAGTTTGGAAAGAGCCCTGCCAGGAGATTTATAGGCTGGTGGATGCTCACGCAGGCACACGGAGCCCCGCACGGGGCCGGGGGGAGCGGGCAGAGCACGGCTCGATGCCTCGGCGGGCGCGGGGGCTGCTCCTCGCTGCTGCCTGCGGGTTTGTCCAGGCTACCTGCAGGGAGAGATTGACAAAGCCTCTCTCCTGTTCGCTCCCTAGCTGGGATCTTGCTGGAAGCGATGGACAGAGAAGAGAATGCAGGTCGGTGAGGGATGCAGAGGGGGGTTTGCCCCGTTAAGGACTCGCCAGGAGCCCCAGGGTCACCCCAAGTCTGTGCGAGCTTAGCAGATGGCAGAGATGTCCCTTTATGGGGGAGGCTGGGAGGGGACCTGGTGGCCACACAAGTCCCTGGGTCAGCAGCTCTCCCCGTTCCCGATGAAGCCACCTGCTGGGCTGGGCGCTGCCACCTGTGTGCAACCCAAGCAGCGGGGCTTGTCACAGCCCGCAGGGACTCTGCCTGTGGCCCCAGCGCTGACCCGGGCTGGCAGTGCCCAGCCAGGGTTATCTCAGGGGAAAGCAGCGGGCTGTGCTCCCTCCACTGTGCCCATGTGTCTGTCCCCAGGGAGGGAAATGGCTGTAACATCTGAAAGCCATATCCTGCAGCATCTTCCCTACAACATCCCACACAGTCACGACGCCGGGGGACAACTGAGTTATTGCAGGTCACAGAGACACCCGGCCAGCTGGAGGGGCTGCTTGCAATGCCTGTCACATCCTCCCACCGTGCTCAGAGCCAGCTCGGGTGGCCATGTGTGACCTGCAGCAGGGCTCGCTGCTGTCATCCCCCCATGCTACAGTGCCCAAGGTAAGCGAGGTGCTGCTCCCCCTGTGCCTCACCACGTCTGAGTTCACCACAGGTGGGTTTGGAGCCAGGATCTGGTTCTTCAGTGTCATGAGGAGGAGCACCAAGGCAAAACTCCCACTCCTGAGCTGGCAAGGGGCACAGAGATGGAGTGCAGAGAAGAGAAGGCAGTCCCACAGCAGCAGCAGGTCACTGCTTCTTGTGCTCACAGCTCTGACTGGGACAAGAGCTGAGGATCCCAGACCCGTAACTCCTGCCTGTGCAGGGACTGGCAGCATGTCCCAGAGCCTGGCTGGCTGCACCCAGCTGCCCCAGGGACCTGCTGTGCAGCAGAAGCTGACCAGGAGCTCAGGGAGGTGCAGACCTGAGCATGGAGCGGGAATAACGCCCAGGTGCTGAGCTGATGTGCTGTATCAGTACAGCCTCACCCTGCTGGGGGCCTCCAACAAAGGAGACCCTTTGTATATTTTTCCTGGCATTGTCTCTCTTGTAAAGTAGCTCAAGATGCTGTGGGCCCTGGGGAGCTGCTGAGATGTGTGCCAGAGGGGTATTTCCATCCACCCCCCAGCCAGGTGGGATGATGGCTGTGCCAGCGAGGAGACAGGGAAAACACAGCTGAGGCGTCTCTGGCCCCACTGCAGCACTGCAGGAGGGGATCCCTCAGTGCAGAGAGCAGCAGCACCCCATGAACCAGCAGGGCTGGGTATCCTGTGGGGGGCTGTGCTGTGCTGTGGATGGCACTGGGAATGCCAGGGTGTCAGGGTGGCTCCCATAGCCCTCCAGCTTTCCAGGCTGTAGGGATCTAACCTGCTCACCTTCCTGCACTGGCTCACCCCAAAACACCACCTCTCTGCAGGTGCTGGGCAAAGTGCCACCCCCAGTTTGCCAGTCCTGCAGATACCCCAGTTTCACGTTCATCCATGGGGACAGGCGTGTCAGCTCCAGGGGCCAGCAGCAGGACAGCGCTTCGTGCTGCACCAGGGGGGCAGGCACTGGTGCTGCCTCCCTCCACTCAGCCCCTGATATCAAATCTCTCATTAGCGAGGCTGGTAAAGGCAGTTTCATTCCCAGCAGATTAAAAAGGCAGATGGGGACATGCAGCAGTGATCTTAACTGGGCAGACTGGGAGGTGAAGCTGTTGCCAAGTGCACACTGAGGTAAGGACACTGGGGCTGTGTTGTGGAGAGGGTGGTTTTTAATGATCTATTATTTCACAAAAGAGAGAGCCCTGAGCAGCAAATGCTCATCCAGTGCTGAGAACTGCAAAACTTTTAATTTGGGACTTTTTTTGTGTGTGTTTTTGTCTCTCTGGGGGCTTGGGGAGAGTGAACCCACTGCAGCTCCCTCTGCCACGCAGCAGCTGAGCCTCTGCGCAGAGGCAAGGCGAGGGTTTTGTCTTGGGTGCAGATTGAAAGCACTGCTTAATCAGCACTCTGCGAGACAATCCAAATTCCAGGAACTGGAAGGGGTTTGTGTCCCTGCCAGGCGTAATATCCTGCAGCCCAGACTGGCCCGGCTGCCAAAGCACACGGTATCTGCAGCGAGGACCTTGCTGGGAGCCAAGAAGCACATGCATTCAGCTGGATACAGCAGCAGCAGGCAAATTCCCATTTTAATGAGCATCAGGGGGAACAAAAAAGATAAATCACTGAGTTCAAGCACTCTCTTGGCAAAGACACCCTCTGATGCTTTTATGACCAACAGACAGCAGCTCGCTCCAGAATAAGACATAATGGGACTTGCAGGATTTCTCTGTCATGTTTATTTCTCCCATCTGTTGGCTTTGGGCATCACCCATCACCCACATTCCAAGGTGGCAGACGGTGACATGAGCCCATGCAGGACTGAGCAGGGCTTTGCCCTTTGCTGACGTCAGGATCTGCTGTGGTCCCTGAGCGTCCTGATGCCTGGAGCAGGTCGATGTGGATTTCCATAGCAGGAGCCTTCTCTTTACTGGGGTAAAATAAAATGAAACCAAGCTCCTGTCTGAAGAAAACTTTCCCCAGGCAATGCACAAACTCTGTTGCTTGAGTAAAATATTGCCCTCCTATCAACTGGCAGAAAGTCTGATTTTCTGTCTCTACTGAAAGGTGTTCCTTTTCCCCAGTTCCACCCCAAAACATCAATAAAAGCTTCAGCTACCTTGGTGCCTACCTTGGCAGGGAAGGAAAGTGGGTCTTTTGGTAGAGTTTTGCATTTCTGGAGCCCTGTAGAGGTCCAGCATACCCAGAGCTTGGCTCCTCCTAACACATTATGAAGGGAGATCTTCCCTTTGACTTGGAGGTTGGAAGATTTGATCTCCACATCTTGTGAGTTGAGTAAACCCAGGCTGAGCTCCTGTACGTTCTTTTGTGACCTTCCAGGAGTGAAACACCTGTTGAGGTGTAACACAACTGAGATCAGTCCTGAAAGCTGAGGACTCCAAAGTCATCCTTCTTCCTGTTTAGGAGCAGTTCCTTATGAATACTGAATCCCTTACTGAGCTAAGCTGAACCTTGGAGGAAGAGCTACTGTCAAATCTCACACTGAAGAGGTGACCATCAACAGTGACTGGAGTTTTCCTGGAACCTTTCATACGATGCCCAGCACATCCCTCTGCTTCAGGTGCAATGTTCTCTCATAACCCACAGCTTCTGCCTGTGGATTTGCTAAGGTGAGAAAAAAAACTTTCCCATTTTATATACAGTGATGGTGGGGGGAGCCAGCAGTCAAGGGTATGGGCAGGAACTTGCATGTGTGGGTCTGACCATCCAGGCTGGGCTCAGCAGGGCAGCACAGAGCAGCCTTGCCCTCAGTCTGGCTTCTGACCTCTCTCCAAAAGTGACCTGGGCACTACAAGTAGCTCCAGGACTAATGCTTTTGAGTCCTGAAATAAAAACCACTTGTTTTGGGGTATTAATTAAGGTGGCCCTCAAGGCTGACATGATCCTCCATGAAGTCCTTGGTGAAGAGGTGGGTGCCAGCCCCCACCTCTCCCCACAGCACCTGTGGCACTGTCAGAGCTGTGGCCCCACCATCAGCCTGTGACTGCCTGAGAGGAAACTCTGATGGCAAATGGCTCCAGCCAGCACCAAGATATATTTGGAACCTTTGAAAGGTGAGAAAATTTTCCACTAGCTCTAGACATAAACATCTCTGAAGTCAAGCTCTGTGGACAGTAGTTGCTCGCAAAGGTATTTTTTAACAGTAACTGGGCTAAGTTTAGAAATTCACTTAAATAACACGGAAGCTCCTCTCAGCACAATTTGGGAGATAGTTTGCTGCTTGCTAACAAATGGTTGTTCAGTCCAGTTCTGTGGGTGTGTGATGGTCTCACTGCACACTGCCAGGGTGAGAAGAAACTCTCAGTGGGAAGAGGGACCCATCACACCCCGAGTCAGCTGAGAGCAAGACAGACCCAAACCTTGGAGCTGAACATCAGCTGTGACCTCCTCACCAGCTGCAACTAGGCTGGGTCCTGAGCCCCCCAGCCCCCCAGCAGTGCTGTGCCCACCACCCCATCCCCACTGCACACCCACAGCTCGCCCACACAGGTGCAGCCCACATCCAGCTGTGCCCACGGACATGTGCCAGAACCAGCAGCCCTGGAAACACGGTGCTGGTGGGGCTTGTAGTGTGCTGCTGCCAGCTTTCCACATGATTGTTTTCCAGGCTCAGTGGTGGGAAACCCATTGCTCACACCCAGGAGTCGTGGTGGGAATTTCCCATCTCACCAGCCTGCACAAAATTCGTCATCTGAGGTGAGCTGAGATCACGTCTTTCCTCATCATCTGTCACAGTAAGTGCTACCTGTGTAATGGCTGGAGTGCTGTGGCTCCAGCAAAGGGCTGGATCAGCTGCTGGACGGGGGCTAGTGCATCCCAGCCCCAAAAGCCCAAACCCGGGGAAGTGAAGTCAGGACACCCTGGCAGCCTCACCGTGTAATTTTCTTGCTTGGACCAGGGTGTGCCACAGCTTGACTGCAGCCCCTGTGTATTCAGTCCATTCCCTTTTTTTCCTAGACCAAAATTAAGATAGAAACTGAGCACCTGGCACTGATTCACAGGCAGGTTTTTTGTGGCTGCACAGGGAGGTCTTGTTCCCATTGCTCCTCTTCTTGGGGTGGCCCCACTGCTCACATGCCCAGAACTCCACTGAGACACCAGCAAACACCCTCTGGCCATCCCACCAGATCAGGGCTCCTCATCTCCAGTTGAAAAATGTTTTTGCTGTAGAAAAACACTGCCAGTGTTTGTTTGGCTCAGGTTAAATGACGGGGGCTAAAAGAGATGCTGCTTTTCCTCTCTGCCTCTGAAGGAAGAGGGAGATGTTTACACCCAGTGGGATGTTGGGATGGGTGTTGAGTTCTCCCTGGGGTCTGCCTGGGGCAGGAAGGAGGAGATGCAGCTTAGGTGGGTGATAATCATTCAAAGCCTGGGGGGATTTAAAAGCAGGCTCTGGTGAGCACAGGAAGGTGGTGCAGAAGGAAGGATGGAGCACAGGAGCTCTCAGGGCCATCCAGAGGTGATTCGGGGGTTTTGGGCAGGAAGGACGTGCCTACAGAGGCTCTGGGAATTTAAACATTTCTTCACAAGGCTGGGAAACAGCAGCAGTTCAGCTCTCCCCAACAGTGCTGAAACAGAGCAAGCACTTGACAGGTGACACGGGGATGAAATCCAGAAATTTTTGGTCTCCTGAGTGACACTGAGCAAACCACTTTCCATACATATTTCTCTACCCACACTCTCCCATCCTGATTGATCACATCTACCAGAGGACTCTGAGGGGTGCCTGTGACCTGTTCTGCATCAGAGCAAGTCTTGCCCTTCCAGGTGAGCAAGGCAGGACTATGCAGGATTTCTGTGACATCTGCCAGTTCCTGGCATTGAAGCTGAAAGGAGTCTGTGATATTTTTCCTCACTTTTAAAATCTCTTCCTGTACCTGCACATCTTGGGCCTTCCCGACTTCTGCCTAGGGAAAGTGAGAAGTCTGATGGACATTTTGTATTTCTCCTCCACTCTCCCATAAAGATATATTGTGAATCTTTGCCAAGAAATCTCCCTTTTCTCGTGGGACTTCCAAGCTTTACCATGTCCAGATGGTTGGATCGAAGCCACCAGATTTTTCTCTGCCTAGACAAGAAATTTCTCAGGTTCAGCCATGGAAGCTGAGAAGTTTGCAAGAACCCCGTTGCTCAAAGCTGGAAAAAAATCTAGAAAAGCAGAAATCGAGACTCTTGGGATGCTCTGCAAAATGGGAGCAAGTATCTCTGTCCTCTGTCCTGGTTCCTGTCCCTCTGTCCCTGCTCCTGTCCCTCTGTCC
>NC_031788.1:5992744-6001126 GCF_001522545.3 Parus major
GGCTCCTGTCCCTCTGTCCCGGCTCCTGTCCCTCTGTCCCGGCTCCTGCCCGTGTGCTGTTGCCGAGCCGAGCCTGCCGGGTCCCTGCTGTGCTTCCCCTGCCCTGAACCAGGGGAGATGGGAGCCGTGTGCGAGTACAGTGCCCCCAGCACGGAGAGGGGGCACCCCCAGAGCCTCCCCCGGCATTTTCCCAGCCCGTGGCCCTCCAAGACACCCTCAAAATCTTTGCCTATTCCCATCTGGACCCCGTTACAGCCCCTGCACTTCCTTTTGTGTTTTTAACATCCAGCCGAGGGTTTGTGGCCGAGAGAGAGGGAGGGTGGCATTGCCCCAGGGGCATTGTCGGAGCAGTGAGGGTGCAGGGTCAGGTTTGGGCAGGGTGGTGAGGAATTAGCCTAGCCCCATCCATCTGCATTCATCTCATCTGGTGCTCAGCTGTTCCTGCTTTTTCCCTTCCCTTTTTCTCATTTAAGCTGCATTTTCATGTTGTGCTGATAAGCAAGAGGAGGCCTGGGAGCGTTGGTGGGTGGTTTTGGTGTCTCCATCGGCTGCTGCAGTACAGACATCATGGACAGCATGATCCAGCAAAGCCCTCTTCCCAAAACCAGCACCCTGAGTCCCCCTGCGATGGGTTGGTGGGACATCAGAAGCCAGAACTTGATAAATTCATGGAAGTGTTATGCAATGGTGTGTGCCCTGGAATAGGTGACTCACGACGTTCACGGATGAACCTGCAGCTACAGGTGGGACATACAATGTGCCCTGTGAGCAGCTGATGCCCATCTGGAGTAACTGGTGTGAATGAAGTTGTTATAAAGCTACAGCAGCAGTGCTAGGAGCAGCTCTGGTTTTTCCCCCAGACAAGAAAAGGATTTTCCCCTCTGCCTGCTCCAGTGATGGAAAGGATGAGGTGTCTGCAGGAGTTCATGGACCGTGCCGAGGGGAGGCCTCCAGGTCTCCTCACCGCAGTGTTTTGTGTCTGCCCACCTCCTGAAGTGGTTCAGTAAATCAACAAGGCTCCCCTCTGTGCCTGCTGAAACCCCTGCAGCCGCCTCGCACAGAGTTGAGGTGGTCAGGGGGGTTAATTGACTCTGACAAATATTTACCTGTTTCTCTGGCTTTGCAGAAACCTCCCTCCAGCCCCGGCTTTGAAGTTCAGTTCAAAGCCCCAGCAACACTGACGTCTTGGGAGGATCGAGCTCTCCCCAGCGTGCAAAAGCTCTCCTTTAAAAGGAGGGAAACTGCAATCCCCCCATTCAACTCCTTGGGCACCAGGTGCAGTCCTGGGATTTTCCATCATCTCACAGGGTCCTGATCATCTTCCCACCCCAGAGCAAGATCTGCTCTGCCAGTTCTTTGGGGCCTGCATTAAATAATCAGCCCAAAGAAAGGTCTTGTTCCAGCAAAGAGGCAGAACATGTTACACATGTATTTTTGTTCCTAACCTCCAAATGGTGTCAACAGAGATTGGGCTGAGTCTCACATCTGTGGTGGACTTATATTTTAAAAAAAAATCATGTTTGAACTGTACAAATAAACACTTGTGAGAAGAATCCTGTTTCTTTAAGTGAAGTTGGTAAAAGCTCTGATTTAGTTAAAGCACTAGAATTTGGCTTTAATTTTATTTTTCACCAGAGTTAAAGCTAGAGGAGGAAAAAATAAAGTTGTTTATTCTCAGAACAGGTAGAGCCTAGGTAGGAGGAGCACAACATTCATCACCTTCCTCCTCCTCAGGCTGTTGGTGACAGGGGCTGGTCTCTGTGCACTGTTGACCACCCTCCACACCTTCCTTGTGCTTAGTAAGGTGCAGGCTGAGTTGCTGTATTTTGGGAGATGCCTGGCAGTCTGGGATGTGCTTCCTTGGTGAAAGCCAAGAGCAGCCAGGCTGGTGCACCTCACACTGAAAATCTGGGCCAGACTGTACTGAAGCAGAAATGAACTGCCAGCCCTTTGTGCCTGACAGTAAAATGCCAGGAGATGCCTTGGAGAAGGTTCAGAAGCTCAAGAACAGACACTTCAGGCTTAGCTGATGTTTGGGAGCATTTAAGCCTACTTGCAGTTCTTCTGTTCATGGGCATCCAAAACTGCTGCAGATGATCAAGGGAAGAGTCCTGGATGGGAAGAAGTGTGAAAAACTGGAGCCCAGGCACCAGAACAACTCTGAGCTTCCTCTTGAGGCAAATTCATTCCTTCCCTGCCCTCAGGTTGGGGATGGCTGAGCTGGGCATTGCTCATCACCCTCACACTGACACATCCTCTGCCTCAGTGCCTTCCTTCCATCCATCTTGTCTTTTGGATGCCACCCATGGATGGTGACCACACCAATAAATTCCATGGCCTGGGGTGTCCTGGTTTCTTCTGCCAAAGGTTGAGATGTGGGGCAGTCCTGTGGTGAAAGGGCATAGCAAGGTTAGCAGGGATGTTGAGCTCACTGAACACAGGGAATGCATAGGTAAAAAACTGAACAAATAGCTTTTAAAAATAATAATCTGTAATACTGGGCATCCAAATCAAGCCTGTGACAGAATTGAGTGCACTGGCTCTTCAGTACACCCTTTGAACATCTTTGTAATTATTATTTTTTGTCTGCAGAGCATTTCATTGTGGTCAGGAAAAATCCAAATCGCATTTCCAGCCAACACTTTTATCATTATCCAAGCCAGTAAAGCACAGATTAAATATTATGTATGTATATATTTTAGATTTATACTTAAATATTTGTAATTATATATTGGACTGAAATAGCTCTTGTTTTGTGGCTGGCTGTACCTGGTATCCAGTCAAGAAACCAGGCAGAACTGTGGTCCTGCAGCTAATCAACACAAAGTCACTTCCAAATTTTACACTCTGATTCTTTCCTGAAAATATACAAGCTAAAAATGCACCAGTGAAGTTTGAAAAGTTCATATTTCTGAATTTGAATTAATAAACACAGACTATTTCCTTCCCATATTTGACCAGTTGCAATAAACAGTAGTTTCTTAATCTAAAAATATTTTTTAAAAAGCAATGTACTGTACTGTTTTAGTACAGTAACTCGAGGGCCACCCACCAAATGGCTTCATGGAAGTTGTCCCTGAGTTTTGTGTGATCTTTAATCTATGCTTGATAATCCTTATAGAAAGGGAATAAATGGGAACAAAAAATAATGCTTTTGGTGCATGGCTAACAGGAAGGTTAATTGGTCTGGGCAGGAGTTAATTCCCAGTAATTGCTGCTGGGAGAGCACTTCCCACTCAACCTGCAGGGAAAAACTTCTCAGCAGCTACCCCTGAAAGAACAACACATCGAGAATAAAATTAATTCAAATACACAGGTGTGAGGGTGAGGAGGTTCTTTGGAAGCACGGAAGGTGTGAATTATGTGTTGTGGAAGAAAAGGGGAGTGTTTCATCAAGGAGCTGCAAGTGCAGCCACCACAGCTGCTCAAGGAAGTCAGGCAATTAGACATAAACATGAGTAATTAAGACCGTTTTATGCCCAAGTACATTTACCCTTAATCACATGAATTATATATTTTTTCACATGTAATCTCATCCCCACCTCATCTGCTAATGGACTCCTTAGTCTGTATTCTAGGCAGAGTAGCTAGTTTACATCTTTGTGAATTCTGCTTATTTTTAAGCTCTTTGGATCATTATCACAGCCCTCTGCAACCTCATCATTTTCTCTGAAAGACATTTAGGAAGGAGAAGAGCAGAACCTCTCCCTTACTCTGCTCAGGGTGTGGGGATACAGAGCCTAAGGGTCTGTGGCTGGGGAGGGAATTTGTCAGAGCCACAAATTCAACTCAGCTCCTCATGCTTGTCACAAGACCATTCTCTCCTGTACATCAAAGCCTGTCATTAGTCTGCTCTGCTGTGATCTAGCTGTGCCAAACAAGAAATGTAAATATTTTGTAGCAAGAGGTATTAATTTTTAGCATTAATAAAGTTTGCACCACTGAGAACTGAATTGGTTCTTTCTTATGCTTTGCCCCATATACCAAAATATTTTGATCTTTAGATGTAACCACCAAACACACTGCAAATTCCCTACAGCTCAGATCATACCCTTCCTATTCACTTGAGGAGAGTTGGGGGAAAATGTGTGACCTGCAGAGGTTTTCAGGCTGGGTCCAGCCAGATTCAGTCTGTCTAAATTCCCTGGGGTTAATTTCCACACCTTTTTCTAAAATTCCTGGGGTTTCAGGATGGGGAAAGACCTTTCCCATTTATTTGGGCATCCACACAGGTGATGAGTTATCTCCCTTCTGTTTCCCAGCTCAGCATCTCCACTGCAGACAACACATCATCCCCTCACAGATCAGCCTTGTGAGGGGTCCAGGTTCTGCCTGCAGCCATGGCAAGTCTGGGGTTGGCAGGAAGAGCATCCCTTCCTTCAGAGATGGGCAGCAAAGATCCAGGCCAGTGTGAGAGAAAGGCTGCAACGCCTCCGCCCCAGGCTGCATTTCAAAGGCATCACTGACACAAGGGAACAAAGCACCATATTATTTTTTTAATCTCTTTTCCTAAGCCAGCAGTGAATAGAGAAGGCTGCGGAGCTCAAAGCACTGAGGTTGATGGACAGTGTCTCAGCAAAGGGCCAAAACTATCTTAACTTCAAGCTTAAGCTCCCATTAGGCAAAGAAAATACAGCCCAAATTATGCTTATGTAGCACCTCTCATGCAAACATCCCAGGACACTCCAGGATCAAACTCAAACACAATCAATCATGGAGATGTGAGCAGTGCTCAGCAAGGAAAACAGAGAGCAAGGGAGGCTCGGCAGGAATGAGCGGCACGGCTGCCATGAACACCTGGCTCCCCCAGGGAAGGGCTGCGGGCTGCGAGGGGCCCCGGGCAGGCAGGGATGGGGAAGCAGGTGCTGGCAGGCTGTGGGAACTGCTGGGAGGGAGGAGGATGAGCTGGGGAGACAGAAGATCTCCCAGATCCAAAGGGGTTGTTGGCACTGGGGTAACTCATCCCCACGGAGTGTGTGGACATGGGCTAATGGCTCTGCCAGCCCCGGCGGGCTGGGTGCTTGGGTGGGCACCCACCAGCTGCTCCTGGTGTCCCTGGAGCACACCTTCCCCCTGGGGCTGACTGGGCTGAGAGAACCCACCTTACTCCAAAAGTGGGTCAGAGAAGAGCCATTGCTTGAATTTGGTAAAAAAAAGTGTGCAGTTTTCTCTTCTTCTCCTTGCAGCATCCTTCCTTGGCCACAACACAGAGTGAACCCAGAAATCTCATAAAATAGATTCCTATTTAGCACAGTCAGTTTGACTGTTTGAGCTGAGATTTCAGTTCAAATGTCTTGGTCCTGTTCCACAGCAAACCTCCCAACCTTTGCCAATTTATTTTTAAGTGTCAGGACACTCCCTGGCTGGGGCACTCATGACGGCTGAACATCCTGCAGAGCTTTGCCAAAGGGCTGAAGAATTAAACTCCAGTAAATCATCCTGTGATGGCTTTAAGGCATAATCAACTTTTCAGTAACAATCTTGCCACTTTCTAGCCTGTAATATTTTTAAGTGATCAGCAGGAAGAATTTGTGAGCAGGGGTCTCGTGGCACTGAGGAGTGAGGCTGTGACCCCACTGCAGCATCATTTTCTCAGCATTGAGGCAACAGCAGATCACAAATGCAGCACCTGAGCAAAATGCCACTGTCTTGCAAGAAGGTCTGAATTTCACCACAGCTAATTTTAAGCACGCCAATAAGGTGAACAGTTGCCCTGAGTTCCTGGAAAGGGCTGCTAAGGCTGTCTTTCCACAGACTATGTTGAAACTGGGGTGTCTGCTTCCTGATGAGGAGCCTCAGTTCTGCAGAAAGTATTCATACCATAGTCTTACATCAACAAGACAGACTTCTTTGCACTCAAAATGATTAGCAGATAATTAACAGAATCACCAAGACAAATATAATGTCTAAGCAACTTAATGATTTAAAATAATTAACAACTCCTTGTGTCATTGTTCTTTGTCTAATTAATAGTTGATACCACATGAACTATGAGCAGGAAAGACTTCCCCCCAACCTGCTGCAGCTCATGCCTTTTTCAGCTCTGTTGAATCCTATTTCAAATCTCTGCTCAGGGAGCTGGGATCTCCCCATTACCTGTCCAAATAAGTGTCCCAAGCTCCAGGTGACTGGCCATGAAGGGACAAGGCTTACCAACCACTCTTCAGCTCTGCAAGTTGTTCTACAGCTCCTAAAGAATCTGTCCCTGTGGATTTTAGAGGCAAAATGGGCTTTCTCAAAAAGAAGCAATTTGTTGGAGGCCTTGGTTAAAATTAAATCAGAAAAAGAAGTGACTCCCAAACCAGTTTTTGAAATCAAATACTCTGAAAAATTTCAGCTTCAATCAGGCAGGGATTTAGTGAGACTAAGGAGGAAGTTAAGGCAAAACCCACATCTGCTGTATCTGACAAATTAATTCAGTTTAGTATTGTTTATACCTGTCACACCTTGACCAAGTATCCGTGAGAGCTTTTTAGGAGTCTTCTGCAATCCTATAGAACAAACTTTAGTATTTGTTTATTAATGAAAACTTTATCTAGGTTTAAAAGACCTAATTTCTGCTTCTCTGATTCTTTATAGGGGTACAGCAGTCAGCTCCTCAGAAGGTCTGCTGGCCTTGGCTTGGTGCTCATGGCAGCAAATACATGGCCTGAAAGTAGAGCTTTCCCCTAAATCTGCAGAACACCTGGACCCAGCTGAGCTTTGCTCACTGCGCTTGTGAGAATCCATGATTTACAGGGATAATCCTCAGACATTTCAAGCTGGGCTGAGGATAGACAACATTTCTAGCCCATGCCATCAACTGCATTCATCTGGAACAGGTGCCAAGCTTACGAAATCCCCCTGCGTGTGGCAGACACCACAGCACGCTTCATTAGCAGCCAGCCGAGCAGCTCCCACCTCCAGCGCCGGCACTGCAAACAGTCTGCACATCACAGCCCCAAACCTGGGAAGCAGAGGAGGCAAGGTTTCAAAGGCAGAGGGGATTTAGGCAGACAATGAGGGACTCTGTGAAACCTGCTCCCAGCCCCTCTCATCCTCACTCGTTTGAGTGAGTGCAGCTGCCTGTCGTTTCTAATTCGGGGTGCAATGCCGGGGCTGGGAGTGCTGGACATGGCCGTGGCAGTCTTATTAAAAACAACAGCTAATAAATTGCCAAATACCATTTACCCTGGATAACCTCCTTAGCCAAAACCCTCCATATCTGCTGGGGATGCTTTGATGTGTTGTTCTGCTCTCTCAGCCCAGATGTTGTCATAGATTTGCTGACGATGACAGCGAAACAGCTTTGAAATGCTCTGGCAAGAAATACTTTCCCATCCTGTCTCAGATAGGGTCTGCTTCTCCCCCCTACCACCACTCTCACATTTTTCTTACTGAGGTCACTGGGATGAATAAAGGCTCTTTGTTCATTGAGCCATTTCTCTTCTTGCTGATGCTTTTTTATATTTTAAAAGCTAAGCTGACATGACAGCAGCAGCTGTTCAATAGATGAAATAGGTCTCAAATACCACAGCGATGGCCAGTGTTTGGACACCACTTTCAGCACAAACATGGATAGTCAAAAGGCTTGGGAGCCTTAACAGCTCTAGAAATATTTTCTCCTTCCCTCATAAGCCCTAGGAAAAATTAAAATAATTGTACTGATTGAGAAAATTCTCAGATTTTCTCATTAATATCACAATAAGACCCTCTTTTCATATGTACTGCTCTGGCTACTGACTGACTGGTACCTTACTTAAAAGTAGAGCTTGCTCTTTTATCAGGCAAGAGAAAACAGCCTCAAGTTGCACCAAGGGAGGTTTAGACTGGAAATTAGGGAAGGTTTCTTCACCAAGAGTGTTAGAAGCACTGGCAGAGGGTGCCCAAGAAAGTGGAGGGGTCACAATCCCTGGAGGGATTTAAAAGATGTGCAAATGTGGCACCTGGGGACATGGTTTTGTGAAGGCCCAATGCTCTCAGGCACATGGTGTGACTCTCAGGGCTTTGTTGTGCAGGGCTAAGAGCTGAACTCAGTGATCCTTATGGATCCTTCCAACTCAGAATATTCTGTGTTTCTGAGATTCCACAGCACATGCTGCAGCCCACGACCCCTTAGAGCATCTCTTTGGACACTCTGCTCTGGGAGCACCGTGCACATCCAGGGAGAGACACAAAAGCCCATCTGTGTTCTCATTTTGACAGGCGAGGGTGGGAAATGGATGTTTCAGAGCATGGCTTTATTCCCGTGGCATGGACACACCACAGGGTGCTGTAGATGGATCCATGTGGATAGATTTGTGTGGATGGCTCTGTGTGGATGGCTCCCTGTGGATAAATGTCTATGGATGGATCCCTGTGGACGGATCCCTGTGGATATATCACTGTGGATATATCACTGTG